>NW_027069686.1:232773-252627 GCF_002906115.3 Quercus suber | reverse complement strand
AGGCCTACCTGAGCCTCTGATTGTAATATGTAATTTTTCTACGTTTGAATTAATAATATCAAGATCTTTTGTTTTTCTCTTTCGTTCTCTCTTTTTTTTTTTTGTTTTTTTTTTTTTTACAATAAATACTTAAAATTTAGAACTCTTATCTTATTCAAGCTGCTGTAAAACAAATACTTATAACTTGGGACGCTATCTTTTTCAATCTACCGTAAAACAAACACTTAGAACTTAGAACCTTATCTTACTCAACATACTGTAAAACAAATACTTATAACTTGGAACGTTTACCTGGTGCACCGGCCAGCACCCTAATCCTTCCCACAGACGGCGCCAATTGTAAGGACTCAATTTGAATCGAGTGTTGGGTTTTCAGCCCAACAAGCCCAAACAATACATTTATAGAGAGTGGGCTGACAGGCTTAGGTGCTGGCCGTTGATCACCATGCCCAAACTTACTTTTAAAAATGGCTAAGTGTTTTCTTACAAATGAGGGAATGCTCCTCGGCCTGTGGCCGAGGAGGCCCTTCTTTTTCCCCCCTCCTTTTGGCTTTACTAGCTCTTCTTTTATAGTTTTAATCTTCCTATCTTTTGCTTCCATCTGTTGATTGTCTATTCGCCTTTTTCTCTGGTCGTCCATCCCATCAGAAGCTTTATCGATACTCAAGTGGATCACTCTGACCAACGTTATCCTGCCAAGGGGTTACCTCTCCATTAATGCGGCCAGGAGGGTTAGTTGAGTGCATTAAATGCGAGAGTGACAGCTTACTTTGGGGTTAGCCACTCCCTGAAGTCGCTCTTGTCAGGCCGAGGACAAGGTATCCTCGGCGTGGATTCAAGAGAATAGGCTTCCCCCTTTCTCTTCAGAAATAGCTTGCGCTCCTCGGCATGGGCCTTGGGCCTGCTATATGATGGACCGAGGCTATCAGGCCCACGGACCCCACATTTACTATTCAATTTATAAACTTATTTTTTATACATAATTTTAGACAACAAAAATTTGAGATTTAAATATTTGATTAATGATTTTTTTTTAATCTTTTGATATTTTAGAAATTTTGCAACCTTGGAGGATATAAGAAAAAAAATATAATTTAATAGTGAATTTGTTAACATTTACATCCAATACAAAAATATTGAGTAAAATTGTAATTTTAGATTACATCAAAATTAGTAATCAAACTTTGTCCTTGAATAAAATGAATTAATTTTTTATTATAAATAATTTAATAATTATAAATTTATAATAAAATATGAAATTTGAACCCGGAATGATATTGTTTATAACACCAAAAAAAAAAAAATATATATATATATATATATGATTCTTCCCATCATTTATCAAAAGATACTTAGCTAAGCGGCCCTTACATAAAACTTGTTAGACAGAGGAAAATTGTATATTAAAAAAATAAAAAGAGTGCATTTAAAGAAAGCTGAAATTAGAACCTAAAATGACAGGGGTAATAGTAATAAGAATATAAAAAAGAGTATTTCTATTCCGACAGCATCATAGCATGTAATATTCTTTTTCTATTCCTTCACAATCGTTATCTTTTGGGTCATCAACTCTTTATATCTTTAACATGACTTTCCCATTTCCCGTTGTAGTTTTTCCCTCCTGTCCATTATTCTATTCAGTACTTTAGATGAAATTGCTTCAAAGTGGGTGCTAAGAATCTTGGAGTCTTCAGGTTTCTCAAGTCACTTTTGACTTGTACAATTCTATTTTAATACGTTCACCATTGCTGTCATTGGAAATGCGTAATTTTGATGAATGGGACGACCATTCTTGTGCAGGAGCGTGAAAGTCAAGACTTGCCCTTTGTTGTGAGGGAGATGTTACTAGTCAAATATAGGGCTCCAGATAGTATTTTTAAGTGAAATAGGGCTCAGGACCAGATGGTATTGTTGCTGCCTGCTGGAATCTCATACGGCTGTTGATCATGAGAGAAAAAAAATGCATGTACTATATAAGATAATTATTTGTAAGAAAACTTTGAGATATTTGAATTATAGGATTTGTGCAAAAATTTTAATGTCTTTTTTAACAGATATTGTTATAATTTATTGTGATTGTAGCATAATAAATCTGTATATTTCATTATAATTGATGTGATTTATTGTGATTAGTAAATAAATAAAGTAATAATTTTTCTTCCTTCTTTTCAGAAATATTATTGGTGCAGGTGGTGTCAATGATTTTCGTACATAAAATGATGTTCCTCCGTGACAAGCGGTATTGAAAAAATTTTCAAACGCCAAAACCATATAGTCCCAGACTCCCAGTACAAACATTAATGCACCGAGTGTCCCAGTACATGCATTACACTGTTTCCTCAATAAAATGCTCAGTCTTGGTAGTAATAATTGTCACAATTTGTCTGCTCCAATTAAAGTGAGATATCTACCTACCAACAAGAACAGTGGACAGGGTTGCCTGGATAAAGGAAACCAATTTGTAATGTAAGAATGTATCAGTGCCTAAACAGATGAGACTAATTAAAGTTTTTTAGGGCCCATTTAAATTCAATTTTTTTAGTAATACGTGTAGATTATAAATATATAAAAATATGTGCAACTGAAAACATACTTACGTACGAAACAGGACTATACTTTCAAATTCCCCTGTGAAATTGGAAAGAAAATTTTACTGCCCCGCACAAACTACCTGCAGGGCTTATCAATATCAGCTCATAAGCAACACTGAGAGATGACAAAAGATTAGTAACATGGTAACAATATTTGTTAGGGAACCAAACTGGGACCCGGTGAAAAGGAATCCGGCAACCTGACTATTACATAAGAGGAGAAACCACAAACATAAACAGGAAACAAACATGAAAAACCACAAGAAGAAAGAAAAAAAAAAAAAAAAAAAAAAGGAAAAATTTTCCAACATTCAAATTTTTCTTCTCTTAGATAAATGAACAAAACCGGATTCTTCTTCGCCGGGCAACTCATTTAAATCCCTTCTCCCAATCCCTGATAAGTAAAAATTCATTCCAATTCCTCTTGGCCTTCTGAAGGGCATCTGATGAGCTCCAATATATTAACTACCTCTCCCATGTCTGGCCGGTTTGATGGCACTTGAGACGTGCATATCAACCCCAACTTCATTACAGGAATAGCCTCCTCAGCCGGGAAGTTACCCTGAAGCCTCCCATCAACACATTCCTCCACCCTGCCTTCCTCCAGTGCTCCTCTAACCATGTCACAGAGCACCACGACATCATCTTCCATGTACTCCACAGGCCTTTTCCCAGTAACCACCTCCAGAACTAAAACCCCAAATCCATACACATCACACTTCTCAGTTATCTTTACAGTTCTACAGGCAAACTCAGGTGCCATGTACCCTAAAGCACTCTGAATCTTGCTGCTTAAAACGTAACGGTCAAGCATTGGCAACAATCTTGCTAGACCAAAATCTCCAACTTTAGGTTCACCAGTGCTGTCAATCAGGACATTACTTGATTTTATATTGTAATGAATTATGTTCAATTGATGCAAGTGAGCCAAGCTTTTTGCTGTCCCAAGAATTATATTGAACCTCTCATTCCATGAGAGTAAGTTTCCACCTAATCCTTCGTGGATGTGTTTATGCAAACTACCACCAGAGACAAACTCATATATGAGGAGCTGTAATGATGGAGTCCAGTAATAACCTTCAAGTGCCACAAGATTAGGGTGCCTGACCTTCCCCAGTTTCTTAACTTCTCTTTCAAAATCTTCTTGAGACTTGACAAGACTTGAGACAGTGAGCTTCTTTATTGCAACTGGGTGCCCATCTCGAAGAACGGTCCGGTACACTGCTCCAAAACCACCACGGCCAAGCTCACAGTCCTTGTTGAGCAAAGCATGTGCTCCTGTGCTGAAATCAGGGTCACCAGAAAACATGACAAGCTTGCCAGAATTGGCATCTGTAGTGGGAGAATGGCTAAACTCATCCCCGGCAGATAATGTAAGAACTGCTGAAGATCTAGCTGCGGATGACCTAACACGGAGATTAAGTACAGTGATGGCAATAACACCAACGACAATGACTGCAGCTGCTCCAATGGCAATGAGTGCGGAAATGCTGAGGATAATTCTTCTGTGAACAATATTTGGAGGTAATGAACTAGATGTGGAATCAGAAGAGGAGTTAGGATTGAGGACAATGGGTTTGGGAAGTACTGCAGGGCAAGACTTATTGACCGCAGAACCACAAAGAGATGGGTTTCCAGTGACAGAGAAAGGGGAGATGGTGTTGAAAAAACCACCAGCAGGCAATTCACCCTGGAGATTATTGTGAGAAATATTGAAGGTGAGAAGGTGGGGAAGGTTGGCCAATTGCTTGGGTAAGCTTCCAGAAAGGTTGTTAAAGGACAAGTCCACATTTTGTAAGTTTGTAAGTTTGGCTATTGCTACAGGTATATAGCCACTCAATCTGTTCTCAGATACAATTCTGCAGGATTCAACCAAAACAAAGCAACATAAACAAGAAATTAAACCCCTGTTAAAATGATAGAAATTAGATATGATTCTTATCATGTGACCATACCAAGTTCAAATTGTCCATAGAAAGAAGCCTTAGGGTACTGACTAGTGTGTAAGCATGAATATCTATGTCAGCCAAAAATATAAGATACTTGGAACTTCATATTTGTCACACCATGCAATGATACCACACTATAAAATCTTACAGACACAAAGATATACGTATTGTCACACTATTATTTAAAGGAAACAGCCATCAACATCAGAATACCATAAAGGTTCTCAGTATATCCCAGATAATCTTAAATATTGAAACAATTGACTGGAACCAGAGAAAGAAAAGTTGGGGGGGGGGGGGGGGGAATCAAGTTTTTCCAAGGCTAGAAATCATAAATTAGAGCCAGTTCAGTTATCACTGAAGACGCCATTTTTCATTTCAAAAAGGTTATTGAATCTAAAAACCAAAAAAAAAACAAAAAAACAAAAAAAACAAATGCAATTACAACTCCTCTCTAAGCATAGTATAGGACACAGGTAAACTACTTGACATAGTTATCTCTTTGACAAGCTGCCATTCAACCTTGAGACTGTTACAATATCAGATTAAAGTAAAATAGAAGCAAGAAATTGTATTTGAAACATCAGAGACTGTAAAGATAACTTACAAAGTTGTTAAAGAACAGTGCTCAATTGAAGTTGGAATCTGCCCCCATAGAAAGTTCTTCTCCAGTCTCAGTTCATTCAAAGAAACAACTCCTCCAATTTCCAGTGGAATACTTCCATTCAGCTGATTCTCACTCAAATCAAGATTATTCAGGGCCTTCAACTCTCCTATTGACACTGGAATAGGACCAACAAGAGAGTTCTTAGACAGATTCAAGAACTGCAAACTGCTCAAAGCCCCAACTGAAGATGCAATTTCACCAGAAAATGCATTGTGGGACAAATCCAAGATTTCAAGTGAGCTCCCCACTGACGAAGCTAAAGGACTATTCATGCTTCCACTCAGTTTCTTCTCTGAAAGCGAAACTTCTTGTAATCCTGATTTGAAAATCCAAGCAGGAAGATCGCCCTTCAACGAATTCTGGCTGAGATCTAAGACCACAAGGTTTTTGCAATTAACCAAGGACTCCGGCAAGGTTCCTGTAAAACCATTGGCGGCAAAATTCAAAACCTTCAACGACTGAAGATTCCCTATCGAAGATGGAAGCTGACCAGAAAAACTATTGGCCGAAAAGTCCAAAGTTTCAAGGCTTTTCATTTCTCCAATCCAATCAGGAACCTCACCAGTAAAAGAATTCATGTGCAAATTAAGATAATTACACAATGAAAGCTTCTGTAATGTCTCCGGAAGGGTCCTGGAAAATGAATTCTCACTAAGATCAATGAACCTCAAAAGCAAACAACTTCCAATGCCATCAGGAACCTTCCCAGAGAACTGGTTTTTACCCAAGTTAATGGCTCTCAAATTATTCAAACCTTCAATCCCCTTTGGAATCTCACCCTCCAAGGAGTTATCCGATAAATCCAGGGATCTAAGCCCATTCAAAGACCAAATCCCAGATGGTAAAGACCCCGAAAACTGATTCGACGAGAAGTTAATAGACGCAAGAGTTGAACACGAGCTCAAACTGTCTGGTACATTCCCAGAAAGCTTGTTCTTGGCCAATGAAATGACTCGTAGAGACCCACATTGCCTAAAGAAATCCTCTGGTATAGCTCCAGATAGGCCATTCTCACTCAAATCGAGCACTCGAAGACTGTCCAGCCGTGCAATGTTGGGGGTTATGGTTCCGGTGATATTGTTTTTGGCCAAAGATAGCTTGCGCAGAGACTGGAGTTGGAGAAGGCCTCGGCCTATATGACCTGAAAGAGAAAAGCCATCGAGGTTGAGCTCGGAGACCCTGTTGGATCTAGGGTTGCATTTCACACCAACCCAGTTACAAGGACTATCATCGTCTTCATTCCAAGACGCAAGCTTTCCATTTGGATCTTGGATATCAGCCTTGAACACAATGAGCCCCAGCACGTCGTCGTTTAATGATGGACTCAGAGATCTCACAACAGCTGGGATTACAGCCAGCAACAACAACGACAACAAACTGAGTTGGCGTTTCATTCTCAACAATGCTAGCATTGCCTGCTGGTAGTTCTAAGAAAATCGAAGACCCAACAGAGCCATGAGAAATTAGTGCCGGCACAGGAGAAAATAGAGCCTGAAATCACTCATACTGAGCTTCAAAGACTCACAGACTTTGAAACCAACAAGCTAACCTAGACGCATACACAACCCAAGAAATTCCAAAAACAGAAGAAAACAAAAGCAAAAGGCCAACTTTTTCTATAACGGCTAGAATTGTAGCTCCAGAAAACCAAGAAATGTTTAAGTGGAAACTACTAGATACCAGAAAAGAAGTAGCATTGGTAAATAAAGAAACCCCAGGACGCAAAAACGAAAGAACTAGTTGAAATGACAGGATTTGCTGAGAAGGTAAAACGTGTAAAGCAAAAACCTAGAAATTTCTTCTCAAAGCTAAGATTTTTGAGCTTCAGAAACACAAATCAGAGAGTTAAGAAGGAAACAGCAAAGAGGGTCTGCGAGGTTTCGATCTAAGAACCCAAAAATGCAGAGCACGGCGCTCAATGTTTAGCCAGAAAGTCCCAACAAAGTCCCCCTTTGGATTTCAACAGTAAACGAAGAAGCCCCCACTACAAAGCCGAGAGCTAGGGTTCCGGTGAGAAAATGGTGAAACACCGAGTACTCTCACTGTGGGGTTTCACACAGAGAGAGAGAGAGAGAGAGAGCAGTGAAGAGAAGAAACTAATTTGGTGTGAGTTTCTATTTAGCATTAATTAACGGGAAAAAGGCAAAAAGCAGAGCAGGAAGGTAGCTGAGGCCTATTTATTTACAATCTTAGGATGTGGACGCGTGGCACGATCTGTGCGGTTGATAGGAATCCGACGTGGCATTCACGTAGTCGTTGTCACTATAAAACTTTTGACGTGGATACGCACAAGTGGCAATATTTAGCTTTAGCCTTTACTTTAGCTGCTCTCTCTCTCTGTGTCTCAGTCTGAGCTAAAAGCTTGGCCTTTGTGCTGTGTTTTGGTCCAAATTTCTCTTTTATAAGATACTCCTAAATTAACGTTTTATGTTGTACAATGTTGACCTGTGGTCACCAACGGATAAAATGGACTAATACGCCACTAAACAACGTTTAACATTTTTGAAAGACAACTTAACCATGTCCCAAGGATTTGTTGTACAAATGATTCTACATACTGACTAACTTTTATTATTTTTCATTTTAGTACTAATTTTTTTTCATAAGACTGAAAAGCACAGTAAAATTTTAAAACCTCTAAATATACTAATTAATTTAAAAGTTAAAAGGGAAAAAAGAAAAAGAAAAAAACTTGTCCAAATTTACACTGTAAGCCTGTTTGCCTACTAATTGATTCAGCTTATTTAATTTATAAAAAATAAATAAAAAAACTTTATTTTTACGTTTTTTTGATCAATTTATTTTTTAAGCTAAATAAGGCAATGAAAAAAGTCCCAAAACCAACTTTAGGAGACCATTAAATAGGTCATTTGTGTCCGTGGACCGTGGCTACCTAGTACCAACACCACCAACTATAATGGTTATTGGTTGAGGCCTCCCTGACCCGGCACCTCATAATTGACATTAAAGGTCCTTGTCTCCTCAATGATGCCTTTAAAAAAAAAAAATGATGCCTTAGCCCATGAGAGGAAAGTTTCCAAGGAAAAAAAAAAACTACAGTCAACTTATTACTTAAACGAACCCAAGATAATAAAGGGACTCATTAGATACTACTTGCGAACTCGACACGACACGACATAAAATTAATAAGTTATGAGTTGAAATTTAACGGATTTATATCATATTTTAGTTGACATGACTGACATGTTTAATAAACGGGTTGAGTTAGTGTTGAACGTATATAACTTATTTGACCCACTTGACCCATTTAATTAAATAACATTTTATCAATATATCCTTCAAACCCTAGATATATAAACTTATTAGTTGTTGTGGTTTATTTTCTTTGACATATTGTGATTGATTATTTTGTGATATACTTTTGTTTTGAATGGTTATTTGTGATGCAAATACTCGTTAGTTCTGAATTTTATATTAAAAATATTTATTTGTTTGTTTTTTCATAATTTTTTTTTTCATTTTGATAAAATCTGATAAACAGATTGACATGACTGACCCGTTTAATAAATAGGTCGTGTTAGGATTGAGGAATCTTGACCCATTTAATAAACATGTCGAGTTAGTGTTGACCTATATTGTTAAATACTCATGAGTTGACCTGACTCGAACCCGATACGCAAACCCAAATTGTCACCCCTAAATTAAACTTTGTTTAGTGACTTTTTAGTGTCCATGGCTTAGCAACAAGTTGTCCCACCATAACCAACCATCTTTTTGGTTAACAATTAAGTAATGCTCTTGAATAAGGACATATGAAGTAGGATCAAATACAACTGCACCCATGTAGTAGTTTTTTCTACTAAATATAGTATTAGTTTTTTAATATTCTCTTTCCTAAAATCATTAGAGAGTGAATTATGAGTGTGTATGTGCATGTGATTAATTTTCATTAATGATTTTAACAAAAAGTGAATTGATATAATTAATAATCAATCATAGTCATTGAATATCGCAAGGGTTTAATATTATAGAATTGCATTAAAACCACATAAATGGAGATGTCTTCTTTTTCTTTTTCTTTTTATTTCACTATTTTTGAAAGGAAAAAATTTGACAACAAACTTGGATGTAGCTTAAGACTACAACTCTACTTTATATATTTTTATTGGGTGTGAATTTTGAGAAATTCATCATTAGATTACATTTTTTTATTACATTCTCTAAATTTGCAAAATATTCAAAAAATCAAAGATCAATAGCTATATCATTAATTAAACGTTTAAATTCCAAATTCTAGTAGTCTAAAATTAGACATAAAAATTAATTTTATAGATCGAATAATAAATATTATTCGATTGACACAAAATTTAATATGTATGTTAAGAACATAAAAAACATCTAATTCAACAGTTAAATTTTCAAAATATATAATCCTGTTAATTTTTTTAATAAGAATTGTAACCTTAAACTATAATCAAGTTTCAAACAAATTTTTTTTTTTTTTTAAAGTTTTTTAATACATAAAACTACTTGCATATCTAATTGGAGATGCATTTAATCATTTCACCAAAATACAATACTAAATATACAATTTTTTCATAATTTTTTTCTTATAACTAATAACATTATTTAGTGTAATTGGAAATTTGGAACAATATCACTTTTAC
Source organism: Quercus suber (assembly GCF_002906115.3). Lineage (NCBI taxonomy): Eukaryota > Viridiplantae > Streptophyta > Magnoliopsida > Fagales > Fagaceae > Quercus > Quercus suber. Next base: position 242,792 of record NW_027069686.1, on the reverse strand, counting down.
CGAAAACTTAGCACTCGTATCATTTTTTTATCATCAACCAATCACAAGAAGTTAAAATGTTGTGTCCCTTAAATTCCTATTTTTCTTTGTTTTGGTGAAAACTTTTATACTTAAATTAAGGGTTAAGGAAAATGGGAGGTTGAGTATATTGGGGCAAAGAGGAGAGCAACAAGTGTGAAGGTGGTTGGATAGATAGATACGGGGAAAAAGAAAGAAAAAGGAAAAAGTAACAAAGGAAAGTAGGTGGGCATGGTGATTGGTGGTGGTAGGTAGTGTAATTAAAGAAAGAAAGAAAGGGTGACTGTCCTCCAGTCCTGTTGCTGTTGGTGAGATGCAATTCAGAATACAGAATGCAGAGGCGTGAGCAGTACTAGTGAGCAGTGAGTGGCCTTTTGCTAAGGCTTTCTTAAATTCCATTCAAGTTTTTAGGGTCCCCCTGCCCCTACCCTGCTCAATTCTTTTTAGCCCATTCATAATTCACTTCTCTCTCTGGTGTCTTAAATGTGGGGGGTTATTTAACCCTTCCAGACCAGTTCCACATTGTTCAGCCTAGCCCTAGCTAGTAATAAAGGAAAAGGTACGTTTCTCATTCAGAGGGAATCTGGGGTAAATTACTCCACTAAGTTGTGACATATGAATAGGCCAATCCCTTGGTCAAAAACAGTGTCTTTACTCCTACCTTTATTCCTCTCTCCGGCATCTTAAACACATGCAAAAAAAGGTGACATATCATTGTCCTCGTTGGTTTCAATTTGTATATATATATATATATATATATGTAAGGGCTACGTTTTTCTATATCTTAATTTAGAATTTAATTTGTGACAAGGGCGTTTGACGTAACCATGTTTGAATATTAAACAACTAATAATGACAGTATTGAAAAAAATAAATAAAAAACAACTAATAATGAAAATTGTAAAGTAACAAACATGGATTGGTTTTTTGACTGATCACAACACAAGAGAGAAAGGCTTAATTTTAAATGATTAACCAATTGAATTGTTGGCTTCTTCTCATGCAAGCTCGTTTATCTTGTACTCCGATCCCCTATTTATCAACCATTATTTCTATAGGGTATAAACCCTAATTCTATTTCAAGGTTGCATATTGTTGTTGTTGTTATTATTATTATTATTATTATTTAAAACAAAACAAAAAAACCCTATACGGCGGGGACCAAGCCCATGAAGCTTAGGGCAGAAAATATATTTGTCTTTTTTTTTTGAAACTTATATTTGTCTTTTATATATGCATTGTAATGGTAGTAAGTGGCTTGACATTTTATTACAATTTTGGAACTTACTGCGCAACCCCGCGCGGGAATAATTAATCCATTCTGCATTACAGAATTTTGGCTTTCAAGTTTCTTCTGGAGTTGCCGGTCCCATGGTTTGACCACTGCTAAATTTGAACCGTCTAATATTATGCTTATATATATAGCACATTTTTAGAAGAAAATACAAGTAGTGCAAATTCTAGTATATATGATGCCCTAAAACAAAATAGAATAGTAAGAATTAAGAATTAAATGAAAAAGGAATAAGCCAACGATCCTTGAGTCAGTTGGCAGAGGGGCGTTTAGGATTCGATGCCTGTCCCCCATCTCAATGCAACAAAAAAAAAAAAGTAAGAAAATGAGTAATAACATGATTAACATCACATAATTAATGTTCTTTCACCTTATTAGTTATAATTATGTATCATTAAACACACACACAAGCTTTTTCCTTTTTCTTGAGAATCTATTTCTTATAGAAGTTTTTATTGAATGTTTTAGGCATTTATTAATAACTCATTTTAAGAAAGTTTTGATACCATTTTATAAGAAATTAAAAAAAGTTATTTTAAAAAAAAGTTATTGTTTTATTTTCCCATAAAAATTTTATGAAGATATTTTTTAGAGTATCCATTTAACTTTTTCGCTTAACGGAGAAAAGGAAAAATAATAAAAAGTGGTAAAAAGAAGATAGAAAACACAACAGAATTGAAAGCATGCATTAATAGACTATTTTTTCCCTCACTCTCAACAAACCAACTCTTGAAGTCTCAAAATTTCATCATTTTTGTATATATATATATATATATAAACTTTGTAGTTCATAAACTAGCACTTACTTGTATTTCCAACTTTGACATCTATGATTCAAATTTCCTTTGTAATTATTAAATTATAAAAAAAAAAAAAAGAATCATCATTCTATGCTCCTTTTAAATAGACTACATTCGATTAAAGAATTAAAAATATTTATTAATAAAACAACAATCTTAAGTAATTGGATTTCCCGCTTATTTATGTTGCCATTTAAGCATCAAAATCCAAAAAAAAAATTTCACATCAGCATAACATGTTTTTTTATTTGTTTTTTTTTAATATTAATTCAAATGAACCAATATAAAATCGGCCACATCAGAGCCTATAAAATAGAGACTTGAGAGACGTTTACCGCTCTCGGCAAAAAACAAAAAGAGACGTTTACCGCCAAAAAAAAAAAAAAAAAAAAAAAAAACAAAACAAAACAAAAACTTTGTAAACTTTGCTTCGAATTCCAACACTCTGATTTATAATTTTATAGTACTAATTAATGTAATTTTCTTACAATACTTTTCTCTAGTCCCTACTCCCGAGGTGAATAAATCCAGACAGTAAAACGACACTGCTATTCTTTGTCTTTGGCTTGTCGTTTGTGTTTTTTTACCTCAGTTATTTATTTTTATGCATGCCGCTCGAGCACTACAGACTACACGGTATGCAAGGTAACAAGAATTTCTCGCCAAAACACCACCGGTATAGATGCCAAGTAAAAGTAATTGACAAAGAAAGATCATCCAAATTTCGCACTTGTACTTGGCATCAAGGAGAGAGTAACAATTTTCAACTCCCAGAATTTGAAATAACAGATTCCAATATTTTTTTTTTTTTGGTAAACTGGATATTCCATTCAACTAAGAAGAAAAGGCATCAGAGGCAGGACAAAGCCTGACCTGAGATAAACCATACAAGTCTGCCAAATAAGCATCAAGGATAGAGGGAGGGGGATAATTGAAATACATAAAAATAGAAGATAACGAACATCCTAATCTAGCAAGTCTATCTGCACAGCGGTTGCCTTCCCTAATCTAGCAACCCAGATTCCATTCACCTCATTGAAATAGTGCTGCATGCAGTATCACTTTTGTTATGGACATCATATCTTCCACAACTTTCTCTACCATTTTTAAGATTACTAGTTGTACAATTATTTTTCACATAAATCCCGTTAATATTAGAGCAATCACATCAGAAGTTGCAAAAATGTGCAAAATACAAAAAAATGCTCAATTTTGCATATTTTAACTCAAAAAAAACTCACATAAGTACTTGTAAAAATGTACAAATATACACAACTGCTTTGCAAATGAACAATAATTATGCATATATACAAAGTTACTGTTCATGTGCAAATGATTTTTTTATTCTTTTTTTTTTCTCTCTCCTCTATCAAACTACTTCTTTTCCTCTAAGTCTACAACAACCAGTAACTTCCCCAACGTCTACAACAACCTAATGCAGCAGAATAAGAAGAAGGAATAATAAAATAACAACCCAACCACCAAACCCAGCACCACCACCAAAAACTACAACCTGGCACAGAAAATTAACCAAAATCAACAGAAAAGCAATTAGAAAACCCAACTCAAAATCAATCAAAACTCATTAGGAAACCCAACCCAAAAACAGTCCAAACCCATCGGAAAACCCAGCCCAAACCATACTCAATGGAAAGCTCACGTGAAAAGTCTAACAGAGCCAGATTTACTATTGTCAGGTCTTTCATTGCTGCCGCTGGATCTTCCATTGCTGTTGTCGGTTGGGGGTGAGAGGCAAAGGGTCAGCGGTGGAGGAGAGAGGGAGGGGTGAAGGAAAGAAGGAGGGCAAAAGCGAGAGGGAGGCCGAATTGGAGAAGGGCTGAGGCGGCGGCGGCGGTGACGACAATGGGCTGCGGTTGTGAGGGAGAGAGTGAGAGAAAGAGAAAATCGAGTGAGAGGGCTGAAAAAAAGAGTGGGAAGTGAGAATAATAATAATAGATGGGTATTAATAAATAATAACAAAAAAGAAGAAATAATATTATTTAAGTAGAATAGATTTGTAAAATAGATAAACTGATGTGAGTGTTTTGGAAATGTGATAGTGTAAAATAGAAAAAGTAGGTGATGAATCCAGTGAATCAGTGGGCTAAAATTTTCGAACGTAATGATCTACAAGCCAAATCCTAAAAATAACAAACAATAAGTCAGAGGAGACCGATGAAGGCCGGCCAAAAATCCTCCGATGGTGAAGTCAGTGAATTCTCAATTCTCAGGAAGGGAAAGAATTTTTGGATAGAAAATTTCTGAGTTACCTCTTGCGTTTCTAGAGAAGAGACTTTATATAGTATTTTCTAAGACAATTATTTCTCTAAGCGTTGTGTAGTTTGGAAGATTCTGAGGTAACGCCCATAACTGCTTTGGAGGTTACTTCATTTGGGTTCTATTGATTATAACTGTTTTCAAAGGAGGAACGGTTACATTCTAATAGAAAAGCGAAGTGCAGAGGAGATTTTCAGGACCCTCGACCATCTTGCTAGTTTGATGGACGAGTGAATCCTCGGACGAGCTCGTCCATTTGGACAGACGGATGGACGAGCTTACAACAAATGGGGTCGCTTTCCTGTGGACAAGTTATATGGACGAGTTTAGTAGTTGGCTTTTTTGTAACACCATCAGTAGGTTTTTAGTTTAAAATAGATGGAAAAATTTAGCCAGATTGATGTGAATGTTCTTAGTTGGAAATACCATCCACTGTTTAAAATTTGCCATTTTAACAAATTTTGAAAAAATTGCAACAAAAAGTTAATTATATCCTTAAGATTTATTCGTTGGTATATGTATATATGATATATTGATATTGTACTTTCACTTCTTGTCGCACTTGAAGAATATTTTTTAATATGAAAATATTGGTCATATCATATGTGGCATAGTGATACAGTGTGGGCGTGTAGAAGCAAAATCTGTAACACACAATTGTTACAACTTTTCCACGAAACCTAAGTTCTACAAGAACACTAGGCTAGCAAGCAAAATAATAGAGAAAACATCTTTAACAAACTTTTATTAATCAACGTATAACATCAATAATCAACCCCTCTATAAAGAGTATTTATAGGAATAGAATTTCTCCTACTCATTTTAGAAAAAGAAATAATAAATCTACTTCTACTTGAGAAAGAAAAAACAATTTAATTAGGAAAAGAAAAACAATTAAAATCCTAATTCAAATAGAAAAAAGATTTTAATTGAACTTGCAAAAGCAAATAAATCCTAATTTCACTAGGAAAGAAAAAAACATAAAATATTAAAATATTTTATTCTTCCTTAACCAATCTACGTCACATAAAAAACCTAGGAACCAATCTTTCATAACATGTACACTAATTACGAAAGCAAATAATAATGCTACCCATAGTGTAAAGATCTAGTATTTGATTTGGCAGAAGGTTGGTTTTGGGACTTGGACTAAACCCTGCCCCTGGTACTCTATGCTAGCCAAAACGCTGATGAGCTACAATTCCAAGCTAATTTTGGCTTTGTATTGTAGTTCAACTAATTAAAACAATTTCATGCTTTCTTTACCCCCTCTTATTTTCCCTCATCTGTATAAATGGCGTCACGCTAAAATATGATCCAAACTAAAGTTTTGTTGATAAAGCCAATTTGGCAATTTGGAGTGGCGCTTGGAGATATTGGCAGTGTAATCTCAAGGCTGAGGTTGTGAAAGAAGGCTTATATATCAACTATGATTGTGATTGCGAAAAAGCCAAAGTGGGAAAGGTAGATGCTCATTGGCACCACCACCACCACCACCAATGAGCATCAGTTGTATAGGATGAATGAATGTGTGTTTATGTGGGTAGTGTGTTTACCTTAGGTAGTTGTAGCAGTTTAGTCATAGTATGATGGGGTTATAGCTTTAGGTGATGGCACAAATAGTTAGAGAAAATTTTTTTTTAAAAAAAAAAGAGAAAAAAAGAGTGTATTTATATGGAGAGTATTTCAAAACTAATCAATTTGGTCTATGAACCAAATACTAATTACAACAATTTCATTTATAAGAGCATATGGTTAAGGGACCAAATTGGTTATTTTTAAAATATTTTGGACTTGATTAATATTAACTCAAACCTAATGAGTGCCGATTGTAATTTACCTATAGGTTAACTTGCACTTTCTCTCCTTAATCCTTATAAGTTCAAAGTGTTAAAATTAAAGGATAAAGCTATTAGTTCAGCACCCAATGAATGTGTGTAGTGTTCCTTAAAAAAAAAAAAGAATTTAAGTAATTTTTGAAATAAAAAAGGGATTTGTTGCGGTAGGTATAGAGTAAGTATAGAGCTTGAATTCGAGAACCCACCAAGTCATGAGTCTGAGCAAGGCAAAGCGAAACCATTATCATTTTTGTGCTAAGCCCCATAGCGGGCCAAGTCCATTATGGTCCAAAATATTGAATGGGCTACAATATGACAAGCCCATAAAACCCATACATGCAATGCAAAAACCCTATGAAATTTCTACTGTCCGAGTGTTTCTCTGTGAGAATTTTGCCAGGAAAATTAAACACAACAGAAAGACTTGTGAGAGAATCGAAAGGAAAGATAGAAGAAGATGGCCGCGAATGGAAGCTTCAATCTCGATAGAAATCAAAAGATAGTTTTATCTCTTTGTAAACACCTCTCCTTAGATCCTGTAAGCACCACCTTCACTTATTCCATTTCTTTACCCCAAGCTTTTTCAATGCACAAATTTTGTTTTCTAGTATAAAGTTCGCATTTTTCTTTCTGGGTTTTTTTTTTTTTTTTTTTTTTTCATTTCATGGGACAAACATGCATCTTCCTATCGTCTGAATTTGAGGAGGTAGAACACGAGGGCATGAACAACAACGTCCAACTAATGGTTGTGTGACGGGGCTAGCCTTCTTCATGGTTGTGTTGTAGTATATATATATATATATATATTGCTTCAAACTCCACCACCTCTATCACCTAAAACGGCAAGGACCAAGAATTCATGTATGAGAGCTAAGATTATGCACATGCTTCAATAGAGAACATTGTTTTACAATCAGAACGAATTTCCAAGACCCAGAAATCAAATAACACAACTACTATGATTGAAAGCTTTGTACCAAAGAAGAAGAAAAAAATGATAACAAAATTTCCTCTATTAATATTAAATTTTTGGAATGAAGAATGAATTAAAAATTGTACAAAGGTTTCAAGAAATTCTTACCTTCAATTGTTGGTGATAGGCCTAGCTTTGTTCTCCTTTTGGATGGCCAGAGACTTGTAGCTAACATGACCATGGAAACAATTATAATTTTATAGCTCCACATTTAGTGTTACCTTGGGGAGGAACAACATTTTCGATTTTATTTTTTTATTTTTTCTGATGCTTTCATTGGATATTGTATATAGAATATTCTTTGGAAGTTTTGTTTTTTTAGTTCATCTATAAATAAAATAATAAAATAAAAAAGAGAAAAGGCTTTTCCTAACAAGTAAGCAAAGTGGAGAGGAAGGCGGGACTAGTTGAAGGTGCAAGTGCAACAACTTGATACTCGTTGGCAGCGTGTCCTTTTACGTGTTTGATTTTTCGTACCATAAATTAAAAGCGTCATTTTATAATAATAATAATAATAATAATAATAATAATAAATAAATAAATAAATAAATAAATAAATAAATAAATAAGCATTTGACTTGATGCATCAATATGGTTTACAGTTAAACCATCATTAATATAGCTCATGAGAAATTGACCCTGAAGATTACATTTTCCCTATGTAATCAATTTGATTATTATAGTCAATCAAAGATTTGATTGCCAAGGTGATCTTTACCAGAATAAAATACAAGAAAGAAAAAATAATAATAATTTAAGTTTCCCAAAGATTGACCTGTACAAGTGTTGAACTTTATAATTCACACAAAAAAAAAAAAAAAAAAAATCGGACTTTTTAAAGTGTTGTGCAGTCGAGTCCATTGTATTGTATCATTTCTTTTCATATGATTTCTCACCTAAACAAAATCACACTAACATGGAATCACAATAAGAAAAGATTTTAAGAAAAAGGAGGTATATATTTTTGTTTGTTATGTAAAAAAAAATTTAGTGGGTCTTCATTAATTTTTATTTATGATTTCTACAAGATTTAAAAAAAAGAAGGGGGTCGAGCTAATGTGCAATTTATGTACATGTAATTGTGATTTTTACTAGACCAAACTAGTTATGCATTGAATTTGGTTTAATTACTTGTGCAATTGATATTCTATAGACACGCATTGAATTTGGGTTAATTACTTCTGCAATTGATATTCTATAGACACTATGGTGAGATTTATCAAATACATAATAATTGTAACAAGTCGAGCATTGCAAACCAAATATTTAACCTAATGTTTTAGTCATTTTTGATTTGATTTAGATATGTTAATAAAGGGTGAAGAAATATCCAATAAATTTCTTTTTCCAAGACAATGATATGATATTTTGAGGTGAACATGAAGCTACCTTATTTGTTTTATTTAATTTTTGATAAGTGAGTTTTGAGTCTCATGACAAGGAAATTTAGAGATTCAAATTGATGATCTTTATATCATGAGACGTGGTCATTAACTGAATGTGCCATCTTTGTATCCAATAATTTTTTTATTTTATTTTTATTTTATAAGTACATTTGCGTATTAATCTATTATATGTAAAGATATAGAAATAGAAATAAATAACTCTCGCAATTCAGAATAAAAAATTAGAGTTTTTATTAGATAATAGGAGGACGAATATATGAAAAAAGAAAAAAGAAAAAAAAGAAGTTGACCCCCCAAAAGAAAGCATTGATTAACTAATCTAGTAATCCTTTCCAAAAAAAGAGAGTTTAACATTGATATACAATCAGAATAGAATGAAATAATTAGATGGTAAATTTTGTGAGTAAATAGTGGGACCCCTAATTTTTAGCTCAATTTCAAATCTAAATCCAAATCCAAATTCAAAGTATCCAAACAGACCATTAATGCATTCAAATCATTCAACGTTGATAATATATGCAATTTGGTTGAAATGTTCTATTCTCAAGATTTTATCAAGAAAAAAAAAAGCTCATATGAGACTTCAGTTATAATAATATGATTTTGATTTGTTAAACATGGATGAAGTTTTGCAAACAATTTATATATTAAAAAGGAAATTATATATAATTTTGTTATAAAAATAATAATTAATGAAGTTTATTACGTGAAGTATTATTGTCAAGCATGACTTTGATGGAAGACACTATATTCGTTTTTTTTTCTTTATATTTGTATGTTGTATACCCAATTATACAATATTTGTATACTTATTAGAGTTTAAGAAGATTATAAGTTTCTTTTAGGCGAAAAGCACATTTTCGTCCCTACATTTTTAGGCGATTTCTATTTTGGTCCCTAAATTTTATTTTTACCGTTTTTAGTCCCTATTTAGAAAAACGCCATCTATTTTAGTCCTTTCCGTCAGTGCCCTAACGGAAAATCCTAAGTGGCAGACGGAACTTTTAAAATAATAATAAAAAATTTTATTTTGCTATTAAAAAATGCCACGTCAGCATTTAAATTAAAAAAAATTAATTTATTAATTTTAACTAAATAAAAAATATTAAAAACAGAATTAAAAACCAAAAATTAAATGAATTGAGATTTAAGTGACACAAACTCAAATCTTAGAACACAAACCCAGAAAAGAAAAAAACCTCCAAAACTGAAATTTCGTTTTCCTTTGCTTTTCTCATGAACCAAACAACCGCGAAGGATCATTTCTATCTAAGTTTATGTGAAACCTTTCTACTGTCCAAATAAACAAAAACAACAGAAAAAATTCAAAAAGAGGAAAACTCCAAAATTTATTTTCTTTTGCTGAACCCAAAAAGTGGAGGAAAACTCCTTGTCGGGGATGAAGATGGTTTT
>NW_027069686.1:146604-223200 GCF_002906115.3 Quercus suber | reverse complement strand
AATTTTTTTTTTTTTTTTTTTTGGGTGGGGGGGTGGGGGGTGTGGCTTGGTGGATTTTCTTTCAAAAACTTAAACATTAGAGCATGAGTTTGTATATTGGAATTTTAAGTAGTTGTTAATATTGGGTGATAATTTGTTAGAGATTTGACTTATATAGTTTCTTATCATTATCTCATGTTGCATGTCATTTTCACTGAACTTTTTATATGTACTATCAATTGATGAAATGCAATTGACGTTGTGTGTGTAATTTGGAAAAAAAAATGATATTCTCGTACATGAATAAACATTCTCAAAATTTGATATTTGAACTGGCTCATAATATTCACATTTCTGGGAATTTGATATCAAGTTATCCTAGTTTAAAATTGATTTATGCAGAAAATTTTGTCGGATGATGTCAAGGAAAATGATATCAAGAGCTTGTACTTGAACATATTGAAGTCATCTGGGGCCCCTTTGAATGACAATGATGAGGTAAAGTTGAGTTGGTTTGCTGTTTGCATACTATATTTACTAGCCCAAAGCCTTTTGGTGTACAAATATTCATCACTACTTAGTTTGCCACATTGAATAATGTTACTAGCCTCTGTCATATTGAATTCTTAGGTGCATGTATAGATTGCTTCTGTAAGTGACTTCCTAAATTATGGAAATCACTTATAATAGAATGAAAAAAAAGTTACTTACTGAAGTGTTTATGTATAGACCCCTATTAGTGTGCTGGTGTTGATTTTGCTGGATTTTTTATTGCTAAATTTTGTTTTTATTTTTTATCTTAAAAACTCAAGTTGTGGTTGTAGGTGATGAAGTGGATAACCTTTGCAGAGAGTTTTCCTTTAGATTCTAAGTCATGCTCTGGAGTTCTCAGTGGATTAAATGACGATTTGGCTCAAAAGTCTGTACTTTTGGGCAATGGATTAAAACCCTCGGAAGCTGATGTTATTGTGTTTGCAGTACTACATCCTTTGTTGGTATGAAATTTGACATTCAATTTGTTTCACATTCTACAAAAGAAAATGAAGTGGTAAAAAAAGAAGGAAAATGAAAAAAAATGTAAAGTCTTATTGTTTGTCATTTTATAAAAGAAAAAAATGGAGAGAATATAAAGAGAAGAAAAAAAGGTTTTATAGCTGTTGGGCATGAGAGGAAAATTTTGACATTTTTTTTAATCCTTTTCTCACCTCGTTGGCAAACCAACTAGTGGAAAGAATAGAACTAAAAAAAAAAAAAAAAAAAAAAAAAACTCTTCTTTTTTTTCTCTAGGGGTGAATAAAATGAAATATAATCTTTTTGCTTCAAATGAACCTTCACAATTATTGTATTTGTCTACTTTCTGAACTGAATTATGATTGACTAAACTTTATGTTTTATCAGTAATACAATTGTTTATTTTTCCAAGGTGTGTCATTATATAAAACTATCAAAAATCAGTATCATATGGAATTATAACAAGATAAGTAGATAACTTAAGTATGATGTATATAATTTTTTTGATAAGTAACATAAGTATGATATTTAATTGGTATATATAAAAAGAAATAAGTTAACACATATAACAGTTCATTTAGTCCTGAAATTTTCATTCAAATCCGTTATATATGTGAACGTACAATTATTTAAGTTTTATTCATTCCTTTGTTAATTGATATTTGTATTTTATGTATCTCATGAGGAAATTTTGTTTTCACGACAACTGGTGGGCCAGTTTCTACCTCACTTTAAGCAAATAAGCAACCAAAAATTATATATTTGTTATGATTGTGAAAGGGAAAATTAAATGATTTATAACTTCCTTGAGAATGAAACCCTTTTAAAATGGTGAGTGACTCAAGAATAAGATTGCCTTTTCTTTTAAAAGGTTTTAATCATGTAGTTCTATTCTGATGCCAATCATCACATTCTAACGGGGGTTGGAGGTGCCATTTACCCTAAAGGCCATTAGTATTACAGTATAGAAATTTTATTGACTTTTCCCTGTGGTTCTTATTTCTAGATTGGCCTTCCAAATGCAGAAAAGGAAAAATTATCCCATGTGTTGAGATGGGTGGATTACATCCAGGTAGGGCCATATCCTGATTAGTTTCTGTTATTTTATTCATTAATGTTTTTAGTATTTTCATGAAAAATGTGTAGTTTCCGAATTTTCTCATTAGATGCAGACATTAACTCCTTAGTTAGACGTTGGCTTGTCTATTTATCCATTTAAGGTATAGCTTGGGTCTCAAGTAGTTGTCGTGTGTTTTGGCTGTTTGCAACAATTTGATGCATGAAACATTTGTTCATTACATTAATGATTGGGAGTGTAAAAAGTTGTTGAAGTCAGGAGTCATAATGTGCTATCTGCTACCCTAAGGAAATGTTTAGGCTGAGTCTCACTCATTTGAGTTCTGGGTATGCATTTGAAAACCTAGTTACATCTTTTCAACGAGCAATAATCTGTTGTGAGTCATCGATTTGATTAAAAAAAAAAAATCGGACTTTTTAAAGTGTTGTGCAGTCGAGTCCATTGTATTGTATCATTTCTTTTCATATGATTTCTCACCTAAACAAAATCACACTAACATGGAATCACAATAAGAAAAGATTTTAAGAAAAAGGAGGTATATATTTTTGTTTGTTATGTAAAAAAAAATTTAGTGGGTCTTCATTAATTTTTATTTATGATTTCTACAAGATTTAAAAAAAAGAAGGGGGTCGAGCTAATGTGCAATTTATGTACATGTAATTGTGATTTTTACTAGACCAAACTAGTTATGCATTGAATTTGGTTTAATTACTTGTGCAATTGATATTCTATAGACACGCATTGAATTTGGGTTAATTACTTCTGCAATTGATATTCTATAGACACTATGGTGAGATTTATCAAATACATAATAATTGTAACAAGTCGAGCATTGCAAACCAAATATTTAACCTAATGTTTTAGTCATTTTTGATTTGATTTAGATATGTTAATAAAGGGTGAAGAAATATCCAATAAATTTCTTTTTCCAAGACAATGATATGATATTTTGAGGTGAACATGAAGCTACCTTATTTATTTTATTTAATTTTTGATAAGTGAGTTTTGAGTCTCATGACAAGGAAATTTAGAGATTCAAATTGATGATCTTTATATCATGAGACGTGGTCATCAACTGAATGTGCCATCTTTGTATCCAATAATTTTTTTATTTTATTTTTATTTTATAAGTACATATTGCGTATTAATCTATTATATGTAAAGATATAGAAATAGAAATAAATAACTCTCGCAATTCAGAATAAAAAAAATTAGAGTTTTGATTAGATAATAGGAGGACGAATATATGAAAAAAGAAAAAAGAAAAAAAAGAAGTTGACCCCCCAAAAGAAAGCATTGATTAACTAATCTAGTAATCCTTTCCAAAAAAAGAGAGTTTAACATTGATATACAATCAGAATAGAATGAAATAATTAGATGGTAAATTTTGTGAGTAAATAGTGGGACCCCTAATTTTTAGCTCAATTTCAAATCTAAATCCAAATCCAAATTCAAAGTATCCAAACAGACCATTAATGCATTCAAATCATTCAACGTTGATAATATATGCAATTTGGTTGAAATGTTCTATTCTCAAGATTTTATCAAGAAAAAAAAAAGCTCATATGAGACTTCAGTTATAATAATATGATTTTGATTTGTTAAACATGGATGAAGTTTTGCAAACAATTTATATATTAAAAAGGAAATTATATATAATTTTGTTATAAAAATAATAATTAATGAAGTTTATTACGTGAAGTATTATTGTCAAGCATGACTTTGATGGAAGACACTATATTCGTTTTTTTTTTCTTTATATTTGTATGTTGTATACCCAATTATACAATATTTGTATACTTATTAGAGTTTAAGAAGATTATAAGTTTCTTTTATAAAGAAGATCTTGTGTCTAGGTGTATATATATACATATTAAAGTTAATAATTTGTGTATATGTATATAACTTACTTTAGAATAAGCAAATTAAAATTTATATTTTCATACACACACTTATATTACGTGGATTTTTTAGGGTAGTGTCTATTTGTGATTTGTGTTTATCTTGACACAATAGTTCAACCCTCTAACTCAAAATTTCTGGTTTCATCACTGACAAGACATAAATAGAATACACATTTTGGATAAGACAGTTGTTGCTATATGTTACAATAACAAATCATTAGTTTAACTGAATAACTAAATAAAATAGTCAAATAAGTTTGAAGTTATATTAGTTTGAAGCTAAACTTTGTTCAAAATAAATATGGTTTTGGGCCAAATATGTTTTGAGTGAGTGTTGACCAAAGAATTCCTCTAGGATTGGTTGGGCTTGGGCCCCAAGGATCCCCTTGGTTTTGCATTGAGTTTTAGATTACAAAAATGTTGTCTTAGTTTTTTGGGCAAAAAATGTTGTCCTTTTATGCGGTTGATAAACGGACAAAGCTTCTCGATGCAAGGATAAAATTGAGAGACAAAACTAAAATTTTAAAGAAAGACGGTAGTACTAGTATGTAAACATGAAAGTTGGTGGGGCCAAAATATATGTATATACTTCGTATGGTAAAGTAGCCGAAGGGCCACGAGACGCAGTCGCATTTTACGAATTATTACAACGTGTATGTTAGCTGAACCAAGCGAAACCCCGTGAAAGAAAAGTGATATCGAGAAAGAGGAAGAGAAAGAAAGAAACAGAGCGCTGTGTTTCTTTTCTTGCATTCCAAGTGTTTGACAAATGGCGTCAGTGTTCATGAGCCCAGTCTCAGTCTGGGCTCCAACCAATCCTAGACTCCGAAGAACTCCTTCAACCTCAACCTCAATGTTTGTCTCTCTCGCCAGTTCCGATTCTCAGCCACCCTCCGAAGACTTGTACCCGGAAACCACTGGTGACCGGTCGAGGAAAGATAGGCGCAGAGTGGTTCGATTGGCCTGGGAGAAGCTGGTTCGTTGGTCCCGCTCTTGGCGCTCCAAGACCAAGACCGATGTTCTTGAACGTACCAATAAGGTCTCTTTCTTTCTTTCCTTCTTTATCTTTCAGCTACGCCCACTTCATATTTTGGTGCCCAATCAATTTCTTTACATACATTGGTCCATTTTGCTTGCTTAATCGTAATGACCCATGGTTTAGTATTACAACGATTCAGTATTTAAATGTTTAGATATGCATCTTCATATGTTCATCATCCAACTACATGAAAACAATTAAATTTTTGATTTTGATGTTCTAAGTTATAGCATGTGCCTTTCGCAATGCGCTATATACATCCCAATTGGCACTTTCTTATCCCATAATAATGGGAGGAGGGTGCGGTCATGGGTGCAAGACTTATGGGGTGTGTATCAGTGTAGTCAAAGGCAAAAGGAGACCTTAAACCACGAAAGTCCTTGTATTTCCTAAGACTTGAGGTGCCAAATAGGCACTCACCCAAGTAAATTGAGACACCCAACTCTAAATATAGTTATTTTTCATGTAATAGACTTGAATTATATGCATCTAATGCATATTGGGCACAATTTCAATTTTTCAAACTGGTTGGAGGCTCTGTTAAGTAATAATTAATATAAGAATAGACTTTACAACAATATCATACAAAAAAAATTCAGAAAACAAAAAGATAAAACTATTAGAGCTTAAAGATCATGTGATTTTTTTTTTTTTTTTTTTAATAAAAGAAAGGGTAAAATATCATTTTCGTCCCTAAACTATCACAAAAGTTCGTTTTTCATCCCTAAATTTTCAAAAGTTCGTTTTTCGTCCCTGAACTATCACAAAAGTTCATTTTTCGTCTCTAAACTTTCAAAAATTCTATTTTTGTCCCTAAACTTTTCCAAACGTATTGATTTTCGTCCCTCCGTCTGACGGAGTGCTGACGTGGCTTTGACAGTGTGCTGATGTGAGAGGGACGAAAATCAATACATTTGGAAAAGTTTAGGGACGAAAATAGAACTTTTGAAAATTTAGGGATGAAAAACGAACTTTTGTGATGGTTCAGGGACGAAAAACGAACTTTTGAAAGTTTAGGGACGAAAAACGAACTTTTGTGATAGTTTAGGGACGAAAATGATATTTTACCCTAAAAGAAATCTATTTTTTTAATTCTAGCAAAAAGAAAGAGAGGTGAGATAAAAGAATGCACGAGAGAGGGACACCCGCAAACTTGAAATTAAGTATAGAACAATCCCTCTTGGCCAAATTAAATTATTTTTTTTCATTGAGGCTCTTGCCTCAAGCATCTTAAAACTTGTTTAAGGCGGTCCTCGCTCGCCTCAACTCTAAAGGCAAGTGATTCACTGAAGGAATCTCGCTTGAGCGCCGAACTCCCCCTTGACTGCACTAGTGTGTGTAACGTACCAATTAAAAAAACTTATAGCATGTGCTTTTGCAACCTTTTTTTTTATTGGTAAATAGACATGCAGTGAGTGGCTTGGATCCTTTATCTCACCCACCACCCTGCTTTTACATGGATAGGATCTGCGTTTGAGCTAGAGTTCATTGGCCTTTTGCAACTATATTGTATGTTAATTAATTTTGGTCTTTAGGTTGTGGTGCTTGGAGGTGGATCGTTTGGTACAGCAATGGCTGCCCATGTTGCAGATAGAAAGGCTCAATTGGAAGTTCACATGCTTGTACGTGATCCTCAAGTTTGCCGATCCATTAATGAGAGCAACTTTAATTGGTAACTTTTTCCTTTCTTCATCATGTCATGCCTCTACCCTTGGCATTGCAATCTTATCAAAGTGACCATTTTCCTATCTCTCCAAGTGTATGTATAATCATGCTCTCTTTTTTGTTTTTCCTCTCAGCAAGTACTTGCCAAAACATAAACTACCTGAAAATGTGATTGCAACAACTGATGCCAAATCTGCTTTGCTCAGTGCGGACTATTGTCTTCATGCTGTGCCTGTGCAGGTCTTTCACTTCCCTGTTTCTGTTGGTGATTCAGAGCTTTGATAGTAACTTTTATGATGATTTTTCGGCATTTCACATATTCACAACCTGATGTTCTCTCACTACAGATTGCTATAGTAGTTTATTTAGACCATCAACAATACAGTATTTTATGTTTCCTGGTCTATCATTACGTATAAAACAAGGCCACTGCCTGATTCTTATCTCTTTTCTTGCAGTTCACCTCATCTTTTCTTGAGGACATTGCAGATTATGTAGATCCTTCCTTGCCATTCATCTCCCTTAGCAAAGGGTTAGAGCTGAATACATTGAGAATGATGTCTCAGATTATTCCCCAAGCATTGAGGAATCCTCGCCAGCCTTTTGTTGCACTATCAGGTCCTTCATTTGCGCTAGAATTGGTGAATAAATTGCCAACAGGTGACATTATTGATTAAAATTTTTTCTGTTCCTTTTAAAAAATAACTAATACAAGTATTTATCATTGTAGAATCTACACCTTTAAGTTGTTCATTCTTTGGGGGAAGCTAAAATTTGTATCTTGCCTTTTCTTTTGCTTTGGGTAGCAATGGTGGCGGCATCAAGGGACCAGAGATTGGCAAATGCTACTCAGCAGCTACTAGCTTCTAGTCATTTAAGAATCAGCACTTCAAGGTAGATGATCTCCACTAAATTCACTCGAGTAAATTTCTATTGAATAAATAGAGCTATCTCTCCTTCCCCCCTCCTCTCCTCCCAAAAGAAAGCCCATCAATGACAACATTCCCAGTTTCCCACTCATGCAACAACATTCCTAGTTTCCCACTCTGTTTTGCCACCAAGTTATTAATTTATTATTGGATATTCATATTTGACCATTGGTCACTGAATCCACCAATTCTGCCCCCTTGGTTAGTAGTTGCTTGTATATGTACCTGCTTGATTATCTTTCTGTCCCCCTTTGGTCATACCCTGTCTTTTAGATTGGTGTAGCATATATGCTAGAGGTTTGCATTATAAAATGTAAACAACCATATCCATACATTTTGTACACATGCTCAGCTCATAACCTCTGATAACTCCAGTGATGTTACAGGAGTGGAAATTGCAGGTGCACTAAAAAATGTGCTTGCAATAGCAGCAGGTATTGTTGTAGGGATGAATCTTGGTAACAACTCTATGGCAGCTCTTGTTGCACAAGGTTGTTCTGAGATACGATGGTTAGCAACAAAGGTATCTTATCTTCTATTGTATGTAATATACATATAGCGTAAGTCATTGACAACACCTTAGTTTTTATCTATGGAATGCTTATGGCATAAAACCCTACTCTTAAAAAAATCATTTGGATATGGTGACTATCCTTTGGTCAATGAAGAATAAGCCATACTTGATAGCCTTGATGATTTAAATGGACTTCCCTGTCCTTGGTTTTATTTGGTTTCTGCATAAATTTATTGGTTGGTCTGTTAATTGGTTGTTGCCTTTGTTCCAAGAGTGTTGTTCCTAGGATTTATGTTGCCCATTGCTGCATTGCTGTTACATTACAAAATTTTCCTTGAATCTATTTTTGAAGATGGGTGCGAAGCCAACAACCATTACTGGTCTATCGGGAACTGGAGACATCATGCTCACATGTTTCGTGAATCTTTCAAGAAACAGAACGGTTGGAGTCCGCCTTGGATTGGGGGAGAAGCTTGATGATATTCTATGTTCTATGAATCAGGTGCTTGAATCTTCTTACTTACTACTCCTGATGTTGGTTAAAAATTGTCGTCATTGTGGTTACTCAACGTCCACGTTTAATAGGTGGCAGAAGGTGTATCAACAGCTGGAGCTGTGATTGCATTGGCCCAGAAGTATAATGTGAAGATGCCAGTTTTGACGGCAGTTGCTCGAATTATAGACAATGAACTGACCCCGAAGAAAGCTGTTCTCGAGTTGATGAGCCTTCCTCAGGTTATTCTCACTCAATTGTGTTCAAACGAAGATAAAAGTTTATGACTGTAGTTTGCATTCATTATGGGTTTTTTTTTTCCTTTTGGAGATTCTAAATGTTACAATATAAATTTTAACTGTAGGTTGAAGAAGTATGAAACCTGAGGGCTTTATCAAGAAATTGAACATTTTTTGTTGAGTGAAGCACTCCGACATTAACTCCAGGTGCTGACATATATCAAACCACACGAGGAACAATTTACAATTACACAGATGACATTACACAAGTGGATATTTTTGGGTCTGCTTGAAATCCCTATTTTTTGGTCAGGAGAACAGTTTTGTAAATCAGGAATGATTTTGAAATTCTCAAAATGAGATATAATTGAAATGATGGTTTTCATTTGATAAGACCTCATTTCTACTGCCATTCAATCTCTCTCCGTCTTTTTTTTTTATTGGCTACTGCCATTCAATCTCTTGCCAGGAATACATGCTATGGATTGATTATATATCTAAATAGATAATGGGCAATTAGAGCCATCATTAAGATGGATACACCGTAGTAGATGTGAAAACATTGATCCAAGTATAGTAATTAGAAGTAATAAACAGACATTGTTCACCAAGTGCTTTAACAAAAGACTGCAGTGAAGGAAATGAAATGAAAATTTTTATACATGACTGATTGGGAAGCAACCTCTGTATGCTTATGAGTATGTATTCTTAGCAGCGTCCGAGGACACCACTAGAAACAAGAGGAATTTTGACAAGTCATATGAGCTGACTCTGTTTGGTGTTGCCCAGCGGCAGTCAGTGCATTAGTACATAAGGTTGAAAGAAAGACTGGCAACATTTGAAGGCAAAGAAATGGAATTTTCGGTCGTGAACTGTAACTAGGGATCAACCTCCATACGCACAAGAATAGGTACTTTTCTTATTGGTGTCCATGGTCACCACCAGAAGAAGAAAAATATTTTGCCATTGCCCAAGTTTGTAAGAAGTCATGTGAGCCAACCTGTTTGGTGTTGTCTTGCAGAAGCAGGTTCATCCACACCATAAGGTGAAATCAAATTCTGCATGCTTAAGCGTAGGCACTCTCCTTATCATTGTCTAGGATCACCACTAGAACAAGAGAAATAGTTTGCTACACCACCAAGAATCAGTTGCCAGAGGCTGCGAGAAGTCGTGTGAGCCGACCTCATTTGGTGTTGCCTTGCAGCAGCAGGTTCATCCGCAGCATAGGGTGAAACCAAACTCTCAGCACACACGGTTTCTTGTAACCAATGTTCAACGCCATGAACAGCCAGTTTGCTAACCTTATTTTCTATTGGGTGATAAGTAGCAAAGCCCTCCAATTTTATTCCAATCACCACTGCACCACTGCTGGTGAAACATAAGGGCACATAATCAGAATGTCTAACAGAAGCTTCAGGTCCAGGCATCCTCGGAATAGTAATCAATTTGGTCCAAGTCTCATCATCCTGACTCGTCCACACATCCACATAGCTCAACCTCTGCGTATGAATTGCACAAAGCGAGCCTTCCAAAGTCCCCAACCACGATACATTCCTACGAAATGTATCAGGAGGGGATGGCACCACCTTAAACTTCTCCTTAGCCAAATCAAAACGCAAAATTTCACAGCGGAAGGGGTCATCATTGGCCGCCACAATCCAATACAGAGCACCATTGGCATTAGTGGCTTGAAAGAAATGCTCAATACAAAAAGGTGGAGTGTCTTCGTCTGGAATTTTCCTCCAAGTATTGGATCCTAAAGTTAAGACCTCGACCTGAGGATGGTAATCCTTGATCTTCATTTGACAATAACTAGATGGGGCTCTAACAACCTTATAAACCCCGATGGTAGAATCGAAACCAAGACCAAAAACCTCCCTAGTGGAATGAAAATTTCGTGGAAGTGGAAGTCTCTTGTATTGCCTAATAGATGGGTTCCATAGAACAAGAGCACCATCACCACCATCGTTGATAACCACACAGATCAAGCCATCACAATGACCCTTAACATAATAAGGCAAATTCCTAACGAGACCAAAAAAGCCAAGCTCAACAGCCTCTTGAAAACCATCTACAGCAGTAGTAGTAGTAATATTAAAATCGGGTTGAGGTTGATGTTGTTGTTGGGGGCCTACGGACAAAAGGGTGTCACAATAACGAGCGAGAATGATAAGGGACCTGGATTGGTTGAAGTGGAGGTGCATATGGATGAAAGAAGAACTGGTAATAAGAGAGTGCCAAGATTTGGAAACACACCTGAATCGTACAAGGGACTTCACCGGAAGCCTTTTCAGTATGTCGGGAATGATATCTTCTGGAACTTCCGGTGTCAGAGCTTCCATTTCTGATTGATTGTGTTTTGGGTATATTGTCGTCGTCGTCGTCAATTTGTGAAAAAGCTTATTAGGGTTAGGCGCAATTGGGAAGAAAGTGGAAGGGAAGGGACCGGTGTGGTTGGTTGGGCTTTATTTATCTTTATCTTTATCTTTATCGTTTCCCCCTTCGCCTTTTTCTTTACAGGTGGGGTGGGCCGGTTGTGTCTTCTTTTTGTGATTTGCTTTGTTTTTATCGATCCATCACTCACATGTGTCCTCCAATAACGACTCATTATTTTATGTGCACTGTTTATCTTTACATTCGTTAACTTAAGCGGCAGCATTTTATTTTTATTTTGGGAAAATTTTATTAATTAATTTTCGAAGAAATCATAAATTAAAATTTACATTTCACCTAAGTTAAGTTGTGTGTTCATAGCCGTTTAACAAAAATAATTAAGAGAGAAAGCTCCTTTTAGAAAGAGAACTTTTCTAAAACTAAGAAAATGACCGAGGTAAAAGTAAAACATTAAAATTTTTATTATAGTATTTCTCATTTTTCTTTATTCCTTTACTGTCCAAACTAATGGAAATAAATAACAAAAAAGGACACTAAGTATTTTTATTTTTATGAGAAACAAATATACATACAGGAGAGAGGGAAATGGGTTCTAATACAAAGACATATCACAACTCCATTCAAAAGTCATGGTAACTTTTAAGGGAAGGTGAGACAAATTATATTATATACAACATACTCTCTTAAGTAATGTTGGATAATTACCCATTCTTTTTTTGAGAAACAAACACACACAGAGAGAATAGGGAAATGAGTTCTAATACAAAAGCACACCACAATTTCATTCAAAAGTTATGGTAATTTTTAAGGGAGGGTGGGGCAAATTATATGACACTAAGTATTAATTTGAAACAATTTCATAAATTAAAAGCATTGGACCTAATTTAATATAATGAATAATAATTCCTCTCACTTTAGAAGGGCAAAGTGTCTCCTACACGCTACACCTACACCCCTTCAAATGAATAAGGTATTTTACTTTATTGAAAGAGGAAAGAAGGTCTTAGGTTTCGCTGTCTTCTTTCTTATGTTTCCCTCCTTTATTTATTCTTCTTTTACCTTTTTGATTTCCTACTCATTCTCTTGTGAATGCAACGGAATTTTCCACATTTGGGCTTCAGGGTTATAAGCTAAGTATCCCAAGAAGGTTGGCTTTTAGAATTTCATAATGGTTTGAATTGCATTATTGTTCAAGAAATTCCATTATCACATTTACTACTGGTGGAGTGTAAGTGAAGGTTGAAAAAGCTAGAATCAGCATAACGTAACTATAGTCTTTGCTTTGAAGCTACACTACGGGCATGTTGAGGTTGAAGCCAATTAATAATTGTAGAAGCCGCTAAACATTGTTTGGATGAGCTTGTTTTCACATTAAAAGAGAAGAGAATGTACAGCTTTTTAAAGCTTTATTTTTTTTAGAAGCACCTTTTTAAAGCATTTTCTTTTCAAGATACAATTGAAGTTTTACACAATAAACTAAATATACTAATAAAAATAAGCTCATACAAATGCTGAAATGCACCACAATATGAACACATCTCATCTCTTGCCAATTCATTATGTAAGTTACAAGCAATATGCCTTCACAAGAATAAATCAGGTTCCCAAGACAAGTTTGCTAAAACATTGTACGTCAGAGTACCCTAAACTACTGTATGATAGTCACTTACCTATGAAGAGAACCCTTCAAGTATCTATGGAACTCAGGTTTTTGATTGCCATTTAGGCATGGCATGGTATTGTCTGTCCTCAAGCCCCTCTCGTTTTTGTCTTCTGTCTGTCCTCTATACAAAATTGCAGGAGTAATTAAAAAAAAAAAAAAAAAAAGATATTACAAAACTCCTGGATGATGAACGTGCTTTTTTGACCTGTGGTGTTTGAATGGAATACAGAGAAAAAAGTGAGGCCATGTTATTCTCTCTTGTCCTCCTCAAGATCGTCTCCAAGCCCGAACACATGGTGGTCTGCTGCAATTGAGACCTTCCTTTCTTTTCTCTCTAGCTTGGTGGCCAAATCTCCTGTCACCATTATTCCACCTTTAGTGAGTGAGATTGCCTCCTCTTCCAAGTCTTCCCCTGTCTCCTCTGAATATGCATATCTGCACAAACCCAAATCAAACCAATTTTCATGAAGGCCAGTTTTCTAAGAAAAATGGATCAAGACAATGATAAAATGATGTCTTAGTTGTCATCACTAAAAAACTTACAAGCAAAAACATACCAAGTGACAAGAAGTTCAAATTTGGCTAGCACGTGAGACACTTTTTAGTACATTTTAGGTGTTAGTGGAAGCTTTCCACCTCTAAACCTAGCTAAGTGGTTAATGGAGCAAGAGCATCAATCTCCAAAATATCCTAAGAGGTCGAGTGCCCTGGAGTGGCTATGTAAATCTACATGTTTGAACATTTCTATTTTACTATTATTATTATTATTATTATTATTATTATTTAGTTTTGCAATTTACAGCATCAAATTAAAAGAAGATAGCTAAGTGACATAAACTGAATATAATCTAATGGTGTTAGCATGTATCAAACCATTCAGCAATCTGCTTAAATCCAAGTTCTTGCAAGTGCACCCTGTAGATGAAGCTAAAATAATGAAGATAAAATATTTAGTTATCCCATCTTTTTGGGAAAAAATAGGTTAATGCAAGTGCATCATGTGCCTGAAGCCTTTTAATAATAAAATAGACCTGAATTCATCCATATGGGTGCTTTCAATTTCATCAATCCACATTTTGGTGGCAAATTTGCTCCAAAAATACCAACCTGCAGTCCAAAGATCAGCTCCATTTACTCCTTTGGTTGGTTCAGGCATTTAGTTTTCAATATACATACTTCCTAGGAATAGATTATTCTTGGTCCTACTCAATTTCCTGGGAAATAGTAGGCCTTCCAATTCTGAAGACCACATTCTAAGCTGCCCCATACGTTCAATAATAACGCAACAAACTATACTACAAAATCCTTCACAACATAATACTGGTTTCAAAAATAAACTCTGCCCGTGATCTCTCCATATATCCTGAAGAAAACCATAGCTTGCATATCATATGAAACAAGAAGAAAAAAGAAAATGATGGCCCTTCATTATTTTATGTGTGCCTAATTTGGAGTTGGGAGTTGTCAGACTTCTTAGAAACTTGAGATAAACCGCCAAAAATGATCTATTTCTCCTAAACTTAGGAAACATCCAGAAATATAGCATGGGCTTATTCCGCATGTACAAATTTGTTTCATTAAAATTTAAGCACAAAATCACTGACAAGTTTTTCTAGGCTGCCTAGCCCCAACGCTCATCCATAAAATGTCAAATCTGCTTTATGCAGTTTCTAAACTTTTCCTTTTCTATTTTAGAAAGCATTTTAAAGCATAACTTCAACCATCTTTAGTTATCAGATAAATACTGTAGCATTCTATAAATCTTTGAGTGACTATATTGGAAGTTGGAACCAAAAACCATTTAAAGCAAATCCAGCAAGTATTATTTTACCAAAAATAAATAAAAACAAAAGAAAGGGTATCAGAATCAAGGATGTACCTAGTTGGGTTATGTGAGGGATCCCAAAGAACGCATATCACCACCAGCAGTATGAATGCAAGACAAGTCCAGAAAGCTGGGATGATCCAAGCACTTTGCCACAGTCCGCTCAATGGATCGGACGCATTAAAGTACAACTGAACCAACACAAATCAGAAGCTTGACTCTAAGTAGCACAGTTCTACATAGAAAAACAGGGGGGTGGGGGGGGGGGGGAGGGGAAGTAGCTCTTATATTTAATAACATATATAAGTGACTGTTTCAAAGAGCTACAAAATTGTGCAATTCTAGGGCCATACCATTGTAGAAGTACAAATTTCTACAGCAAGATAAAGAATAAGATTTGAAAACATAAGTTCTGTTCATTCACAATATTGTGGAAGATGAAAAGGAAAAGCGAAAGAACTGAAAATAAAAAAGTCAAAAGACCACCTCATAACCAATCCAAGCAACAGAGAGCAGCACTGATATTGCAAGGGAATTTGTAAACTTCCGGTAGAGCTCAAGTTTTGCTACGCTTCTTCGAATCTGTGAAGAAAGCAAACAAACAGATAGAATGATTAGAATATTTGCATCAGAAATATAAAAGCTTCTTGCCAATGAGCACTAATTTGAAGGGCATCTCCTTCCCCTAAATAATGAGGTGAAGAAAAAAGTCATAGGTTCAAAATCCATGGGGTCTACGTGTAACTTACAAATCAATTAAAAAGGGAAAACATCAATGGGATGTATGATTTAATCTTGGATTCAAAAGTACAAATTGACACAGCATCCCACCTATTTAATAAATGCAAAGCATTCTTTGAACATACAACTGTTGGCTATTTTTCTGTGGCAGATGCATCATGACCTCTAATTTATCATATTCCATTGACCTAGCTCAAGCTAAATGGTCAAAAAATTAATGTAAGTCTTTCCTGAGTTTATTTAATAATATGCATATCCATGCATTGCATTTCACATACCATGTTTGATGTTTGTGTGTGTATTACACGGTAAAATGAATTAGTCCCTTTCCTTAACAGCCACAAACTACTAGAGACAGGCATTCAACAAGTCAATGTCTACTCAGTAATGGCATGGAATGGATGTGCAAGAGAAAAAAAGAAGTTGACCTGAAGCTTCTCCAAAGTTTTGGATAATGATGAAAATATCCAAAGAATAAAGCAGGCATCCAGTAGAGCAACAGGTAGCACAAGAAAGAGTCTTGTTTTTCCAGAAAAGTCATTGATATTCCCCAAATGTTCAACAAGCTCAAGAGCTTCAGAAGCCACAAAGTATGACACACCAAGAAGAAGCATTTTTGAGGTTATATTGCCAAGTGTTGGACGAACAACACCATATCCCATTGAAACCACAAGAAGAAGAAGACGGGAGAAAGTCTTCTTAACAGCACTGAAGCTAACTGCCCATATTGTAATTTCCATTGGTCTGCTTCCAGTGGAATTGAAATTTGCATATTCAAAATACCAGAGAGCCATTTCACACATCCCTAGGCCAATTACAGCTGTGATGTGGTAATGCAACTGGATCACATTTTTCCAATATCGTACAAAGCGGATGAACCAGAGGAGACCTAGAACAACATAAGCTAAAGACATTAAGCCAAAAAATGTCATCAGTGGTGTCATCTTTCCAGGTAGATAACCATCCGGATTCTTCCAAACTGTTCGTCCGCTAATTACCGTGCCCACTAGTTCTGGATCACAAAACATGAAATATAGATAATACATTCCAGTACTATTGATCTCAATAGTTTCAAGCACCATTTTGGTCTCTCTGTTTTTTCCTTCAAAGAAGGTCTGAATTCGTATTGGCCCATCAAGCTTATCTGGTTCTTGATGGATGATAACCTCTCCTACCTTGCAGGATCCATCCTTGGCAAGATCAGGTGTGCAGCAAATCGCTTCAGAATTCAAATAAGAACCCCCAATCTTTGTCCTATCTTTGACCCTAACAATTATAGCTTCAACCAAGCCAGTCCTTTGTTGCATCTCATTCTGCTTTTCAGCAGATTCTGCTGTTCTTTGAAAGGTGATTGACTCAAACCTAAAATTTTACATATGAAATAGAATTAATAAGACCTTCAAACAATTTCAATTGTGCACATAAAACATATATTAAGCATTATATATGTATTCATAACTTCTCAATCTCATATAGGCTATGGCAGACATAATTGTCAACCTCCTTAAGAGCTTTCATTACCACCTACAACCAAACATGAAAAAAGTCCATCAATTTTTTTTAAAATGACATGTAGCACCACCATTTTTAATCTTCATTGCAATGAAACAATCTCTTAGTGTAGCATTGCACATTTCAGTCCAACAAACAGACACAATCATAGCAAGTCAAGCCAATGGGTACTTGAAAAATCCGTTTCTACCAATGAAAAACCTATTCTTTTAATGAAAATATAAAAACTTATCATTCTTTCATGGTAAACAAACAGATCGAACATACCCATTTGCCCCAGTTTTGTTCCAAAGAAAGTAAAAACATTGATATTATTATTACCTGATGAAGGACTTGCCAATGAAAGGTTTATCTTGAGGAGAGGGAATGTGGCGAACTCTGGAAGCGTAGAGGCCCTCACTACCACCATGGAAGAAGAGTGAATTGGAGCGACGAGAAAAGGGTTCGTTTTGGTATTCATGGATGGAAGCACCGACTTGGACAATGAAATGGGAGCTCAAATGTAATATTAAACCAACAATAAGAATGGTAACTTTAAACCCTTTTGAATTCGGATTGAGATCACAAGGAACACTCCCTCTATGACCCATCATCGTATTCGTATTATACATACTCATCAACATCGCCTTCGTTCTCAATGTCTCTTTCTCTGTTTGTCTGTCTGTCTGTCTATCTGTCAATGTGTCAGTTATAGTCTTTTGTTTCTCTCTCTCCGTCAAAGATTACGGGGTGGTGATTAGATTCGCATTGCTGGACTTGTAAAAATGTGTTAAAAATGAAAATGTCACTCATGTCTGTCTCGTTAAAAACTACTGCTATATGGTCCATAACGTTAAATTTCCTCAATGGTTTGCCTCTTTTTTGTATTTTGTGTATTTAAGAATTTCACTTTTTTGGCCGTTGTAAATACTTCTATTAACTCTTTTTTTAACAGTCAAGTCAAACTTACTAATTAATTTTTAAAAAGTCTATAAAGACATTTAATATAAACTTCACCTCTTCCTTTTTGGAGTATATGTATATAATTAGATATGATCATGCAATAGACAAAAGAAAAAAAAATTAGCTTTTCCTATTGGCTGCAAGAGAATTGTAGAAATCATGTTATTGAATGAACCATTGCACTTGTAAAAATAAAAGAGAAATAATATGTTTACAACATTTTTCAACAAATCTTAAGTAACAGGTTGTTGTTGGTTGTTCTTGTTAGGTTAAAAAAATAATCTTAATGCTAAATTCAAATTTGAACTAATAACAACTAATCACCTAAGATTTTTTGTGAAAATATTGTAAAAATTTTGTGCACGTAACACTTCTCCAAATAAAATGAGAGAAGTTAGGTTTGGACTTTGAGAAATGCGAAGAAGGCATTGGGCACATGGGAACATCATATTGGCAAGTGCATTATTCAAAGCTATGGTTGACTTCATGAACATTGACATAAGTTTTTGTTTCCTTCATGAACATCGACATAAGTTTTTGTTCCCACAATTTTTTAGGATTGTATTTTACACATGATAATGTGAAATATTGCCAGCTAGATTATTAGTCAAATTTGGAGCCTTTGACAGTCTTTTAGTCTAAAAGAAAAATGGAGCTAATCAAATAGACCATGGGGATGTGCCACGATGGAAGAAGTCTCCAAATACTTAAATTAGTATCAATCTATGTATTTTGTTTGTAGATAGCATTTTTCTCATACCTTTGCAAATGAGGTAGATTGTCCATTTAATAGGTGGCTTGAATAGCTGTTGTGCTCATATATGTCTTCCTATACATAATTGAAAGTGATTATTACCATAAATGTAATAGTTGTTGTCTTTATTGGAGTTTAAGGCCTTTGAATAATGGTCTTCATTGAATATATTGATTTTTTTTTTTTTTGGAGAATCTTGAATATATTGAATGTGCTTGAGTAGTTACTTATCTTTTTTTAATGGTTTTCTGGTGACTCAAGGAAGGTTGACGAAATTATTGATTTTTCCATATTCATCGATATTAAACAAGGAGGTTTATTAATCAATATAGCACAATTACGTGGTTTATTAATTTAAAAGCTAATGCACTTTCTTTCTTTTTTTTTTGGTTGAGAATCAGGCAAATTAATGCACTTGTTGAAGCTGCTCTTGGGTTGGTTATGCCTTATGATGTAGCCCATGATAAAAGATGGAGGTGGATTTCATAGGTATGTCTCAATGGATTTTACAATCTTAAAAATAATTTCCAAATTCCAAGAACAGATCTTCTACACTATCTTGGTCTCCCATCCACCTGACAATCTACGAGCATGGAGAGGAAAATACTTATTTGCTCACTAGATAAATATCCTTGCCAGCAATAATAGGAGTTAGGGGTGTCCAACCAGACTTGGTACCCAACCAACTCGATTGATTTGGCTTGAGAACCAGCCGACCTGACACTAGCAACGGTCGGCGGCAGGTCTCCGCCCTTAAAACCCGAGACCGGCAAGTCGGTTGATGGCTTTGAGCATGGAAAACCAATTTTCAACTGACCTGACCGAAAAATACACTGAAAATTGCTATTATCCGCTGATTGGAGTGGTTTGACGATCTAGTTTTATCTGATCTGTCAAGATCCAACGAGATCTCTCTAATCTCTTCGAGATCCAGCCTGATCTCGTTGGGATCTGCTGAGATCTCTTCAAGATTTGGCCTAATCTCGTTGAGATCCGCCAAGATCTCTTCGAGATCCGGTCAGATCCAGCAGAAACCAGTAGATTTCGGCAAAATCTGGCAAATTTCTGCAAAATTCAGCAACGATTCGCACAGTCCGAAACCAACCATGACCTAACTGGAAACCGATGACATCCGACCACCTAAACCGCTGCCTTTGGCGAGTCCAAATATAGGAGACCTGAAGTGATTAGGTCGGTTTGGGTCGGGTTTGTGCTATAAGGAGTATTTGAAGCACTAGGGGTATTTGAGTGCTAACCCTTATATGCGTGGTCTAGTAAATTTGGTGGCATAACCATATGCATGATATTGATTGGCCTAGAAATTTAGAAAGAGCAAGGCTTAGGTACAGTATTTAGGTGTCGTTCCTCAAGCTTCTCTTTTAAGATTCTGGCATGTGGATTTTTTCTAATTAGATGAAAGTGTATTTTTTTAGTGAAGTAGTCACATGACTGAATTTTAAAAGGAGAACTTAAGGAACAGCACTTAAAATACTGTACCTAAGTTTTGTCCATTTAAAAATACTCCAATAATATATATGTGTGGGGGTAGCATGTGCTGATATTAATCTAAAGTTTCCTAGAGTCCTTAATAAATACAACTAGTAGCACAATTAGGAAACTACATTTGTAAAAGCACCATAACGTGGGAAGTGACACGAGAAGCATGCATTAGTCATTACAATTCCCACGGCTTTTTAACCAATGTAAAAGTGTGCACGGTTGCATCAAAGTAGTTTTAAAAAATTATAAATGAAAGGTGCTACGTCTACAATATTTTTATAACATTTTCATAACAAATTATAGATGGTTAGTTATTATTAGTTCAAATTTGAATTGAACACTAAGATTACTTTTTTGCCTCAATAATAACAACGAGTAATAACCTGCAGCTTAAGATTTGTTATAAAAATGTTGTAAAAATATTGTGGACGTATCATTTCTCATTATAAATAACATCCATCACCGTGATAAGTGTTATTCAGGTCTAAAGAAAGAGAGACATGTATAAGGAACAACTCTCAATAACGTCAAAAGACTTCAAGTATAAATAATTGATTCAATCTCAAGAAAATTAGACAATTTCCACTAACAAACTTGTTTACATAAGGATTTTTGTTTGTTCGTTTTGGTAATGGCAATAATAGTTCATTAAGAGATTTGCTTGTAAGTCGTAATTCATAGATAGTAGGTTTTTATGCTTCTAAGTGCTTCCTATTCAATATAGTCTTGATTCTACAAGTTTATTTGAGTTTGATTCAAGTTCTTATTAGTTAGTCATGTTTGGTCCACAACCTTAACACCCTGCAAATCGAGGATGAAACTTATTTATAACTCTATTGTTTTGTTTATTTTTAATTTTATTTTGGTACAAATCTATATAGTCCCGAATATTATAGAATTTATGATAATATGAGGAAGAAAAAATAAGTGAGGAGAGAAAACGTAGTATTTAAGGGTGCGTTTGTTTTAGTGTAAAACACTTTCAGGAAATTATTTTACACCCTTGTGCGTGTTTGATAGCTACAGAAAATACGGTCAACGAAAAATCATTTACGATTTGATCGGAAAATAAGCCACTTTGAGCGTAAAATCATTTACACTTTGATTTTACTTTCAAACCATTTTCGAAAATCACACTTGAAGAGAGAGAGCTCGAGCACGCTCCTCACACAGTCCAAAACCCATCTCCAAGCTTACCTTCAAACCATTTCTAGAAAAAAAAAAAGAAAAAAAAGAAAAGAAAAAAAGAAAAGAAACGAACCCAGAGAGAGAGAGAGAACTGCTAGGGCTGGACCTCCTCAGTTCTGCACAGTAATCCCACAATTGATTGTACTGCTCTACATAGGACCCATCAACAAACTCTTGGGCCTTTTCCCTAGCCCTGCTGGCTTTTCCTGCACTAATATTTATAACATACTTCTCATGCACAACCTCTTGAATCTGCCTTAGTTTAATATCAGGTTGTCTCCTCACCTTCTTCATCAACTTCTTTGCAATGAAGTTGGCAGAACACCTAGGGTTTTTGTAGCTCCTAGTGCATGTGTGCTCCATGTTCAGGGTCTTCAGCTGCCAGCTCATCTCCCTTGGCAGCTTTGCAAGGTAAGCTGTAAATTTACAAGGAGGTTGGCATTTGGCTTTAACCCTAACTTTGTCATTCTTCACAAAATTCACCCCTCATCCACCTTTCACTGCATACTCAGTAATGGCCTCCTTGAACTGCTTAGCTGAGGTAAATAACATGTGCTTCTCAAATACCAAGTCATCAGGATTGGACACAGGTCTAGACACAGGAAATGTCTTCCTCTTTCTTCTAACATTGTCCACAACTGTTTCATTGACAGTAGCATCACTTTCACTGTCATAAATTCCATCACCCTGAAAGCCACCATCAGATGATGACTCACTTAGGCTCAACAGCTCCTCAGTAGTGTAGTCAGAGTTCATTACCCCATCCCCTATCTGTTCACGCATGTGCATCAGGTCCTCACTGTCACTGCTTGCACTATCTTCACCCACATTTCTCTGGTTGGGGTTCATTGATCCTGCCCCTTCTACATCACTGTCCTCAGAACTGTCATTACTATCAGTGGTGACAGCCCCATCCTGTTGTGGTTCCTCTACAATTGGTTCCTTCCCTGGTCTCCTGCACTCAAGTATTTCCACTTCATCATCATTATCATCATTCTATCACCTATATCCCTTGCACCACCACTGCCAAACTCATCACCATCCCTATCATCATCCCTACCACCATCCCTACCACTAGCACTGCCACCAGCCCTACCACTACCACTGCCACCATCCCAGTGAGCATCACAACCATCCCAATTAGCAAAAAATTCACCCCAGTCATCATTACCATCATCGGAGTCATCATCCTCAAAATTATCACCACTACTGGCATAATAGCCCTGTCCATTATAATAACCATCACAAGAACGTTCAAGCTCACTAGAGCTGCAACTCTCAGAATCACTAACAACAAAAGGGTTATCATGATCAGGCCCTACAACAATATCTACAGGCACACCATTACCATCATTAATAAGTATAGGTTCATAAACTGGGTGCTCTACATAGACATGAATCTGTCCATGACCCCTTACCAACTTAGTCATTGCCATTGCATCATGATCATCCTTAATTAGGTGGAACACCCCATCCTCCTCATTATCCTCAGGGCTTCTATACCATAGCCTACTCACATGTGTATACCTAAACTCTCTACAGATGGACTCAATTTCTACCTTAGACCACTTGTCAGGATCACAATCATCTACTACCCCACCTCACCCCCCACATACTTCTGNAAAATCATTTACACTTTGATTTTACTTTCAAACCATTTTCGAAAATCACACTTGAAGAGAGAGAGCTCGAGCACGCTCCTCACACAGTCCAAAACCCATCTCCAAGCTTACCTTCAAACCATTTCTAGAAAAAAAAAAAGAAAAAAAAGAAAAGAAAAAAAGAAAAGAAACGAACCCAAAGAGAGAGAGAGAGAGAGAGAGAGAGAGAGAGAGAGAGAGAGAGAGAGGTCACCGTCAAAGATAGAGAGAGAGCCACCCACCGTTAGAGAGAGAGAGAGGCCGGTCACTTGAACTTGAGATCGACTCCATCGCCATCGAGGTCGTGCCTCTCACCGCCGATCAAGCAAAGATCGACTCCAACGCCATGCGATCTCGCCTTCGCCGTGCAATCTCGCCTTCGGCTTCGCCGCGCGATCTCACCTCTATATCAAACCCAGTCACCTTCGCCGCGCGATCTCGCCTCTAGATCGAACCTAGTCTCCTCTCTCTCTTCCTTCTTCTCTCAATTTGATCGGATTTGATGAATTTTTTTTTTTTTTTGGGTTTTGTTTCTTTTGTGTTTCTGGACTGAGAAATGATATTATATATTTGTTTGGAAGCTGAGAAAATGTGAGAAAATGTGAGCAACAAGTAGAAAATGTGTTTTCTATAGTATTTTCAAGAACACAACCAAACATTAAAAAATATTTTTGGCGAAAATGCACTTTTCGTCCCTACATTTTGGGTCAATTTTTATTTTGGTCCCAAAATTGATTTCTTTGCAAATTTCATCCCTAAAATTTGAAAATTTTTTTAAAATTGTCTTCCGTCAACCAACAGACGGACCCTCCTACGTGGCAGACGGAAATCCACGTGTCAAGCCCACCTATTAAAATAATAATATGTTAACCTACGTGGCAAGCCCAGTCCCCTAAACTGCACATGCCCCTCACGTGAGGGACTTTTCAGCTCCACATAGCTTCCCGGCTCCCAGCCCTCCCACGTGACCCCACGTGACCCCAGCTCTCCAACTGCCTCAGTCATCCCACGTTAAAATCCCCAAATTGCACTGAAAACCCTAAAATCCTCTCGTCGTCTTCCTCAGCTCGATCCCTGAAATCTCTGAATCTAACTGACTGAGGGAAGCTTGAGGAGGAAGAAGAATGGAAGCTAGCTCTGCATGTGCATGTGCCTCTGCATCATCGGAAAGAAGCTTGAGGAGGAGAGCACCACGCATGTGCTACTGCCCCTCCCCTCAGAAGCCCGTGCTAGTGGTTTCCTAGACAGATAACAATCCAGGGAGAAGGTTCTATGGGTGTCCTAATTACTGGGTAAGTGAAGTGCTAGTGTTTTTTGTTCATTTTGTTCACTTGGGTTTGTTGTTTGTTCATTTTGTTTTGAATTTGGGTTTAATTTCAGATTGGTAAGAAGTGCAAGTTCTTCCAATGGGTTGATGATGAGATTTGTGAGCATGGGAAGGTGCTTATCCCAGAGATGAGGCAGAGAATTCTCAGACTCCAAGCCGAGGTTTCAACATGCAAGAAGAGAGAGAAGTGGCTAACAGTGTGTTTGATATTGGCACTGCTGCTGTGTGGATATGTCTTTGTGTGATTCTATCTTTGGCGGGTTAGATGGGTGGGTAGCATGTTTTGGACAATGTGGGTGTAGGCAGGGTTAGGACAGGGTTAGGAAAATGTGTTGTAGATGATGGTATTGTTATCCTCTGTATCCATTGATTTCCGTATGAATGAAATATGGAAGGACAAAGTTCATTTTGTTAATTTGGTCTATAATGTGGTGTAGATGATGTTGTTGTTATCCTATGTATCCCATTGATTTCAGGATGAATGAAATATGGAATGACATAGTTCATTCTGTTAATTTGGTATGTAATGTGGTGTAGATGATGATGTGTTAATTATCTTACTTGATTGCAATTAGATTACAATTTACCAAATTTGTAATATTGGTACGCTAACAATTGTAAATTTACCAAACTTGCAAAATTGATATACACAAGTTTACCAATTATGTTTGTGTATTGCAATTATGTGCTGCAATTATGTGTATTGCAAACTTGTAAATTATGTGCTGCAATTATGTGCTGCAATTATGTACTGCCCCTCCCTACAATTCTGCATATGCTGCAATTCACAAACTTCACAAACTTCACAAACCTGCAAATTCTACAATACACAATTCTGCATGTACCAATTCACAATTCTGCATAGTCTGCAAATTCTGCAATTCACAATTAACATATACTGCAGCTCACAATTTTGCAATACACAAATACTGCAATTCACAATCCATAAATACGCAATACACAAATCTGCATCACTCAATTTTGCAATTCACAGATTTGCATTAATAAGTCATTCATAAATATGCAATACCAACATAGGCCAATTACACATGTTTGCCATAATTCAAGCAGTGACTTTAAACTTGAGTAAACCAAAAAATAGGCCATGTCTGCCATGTTTCAAGCAGTGAATTTAAACCAAAGTAAACCCACATATGGGCAATGTCTGCCAATTACAAAAAAATAAGCAATGTCTGCCAATTACAAAAAAAAATAGGCAATGTCTGCCATGTCCACCAGTCTATCCCCTTGGACCATGCACAGATGCCTGGCTGCCAGCACTCCTCAGTGCCTCCTTGTACCTTGATGCATTTCTTGAGGCAGTTAGAGTTTCATTTGTCACAGTCCCCCTCCTTCTCTTCCTTGGATTGGTGCTGCTTAGATTGCTTGGATTGGTGCTGGTTAGATTGCTGCTTGCATGGTTGTTGCTTGCAGGGTTGCTGCTTGCAGGTGGTTGGTTAATGGTTGCCGGCTGCTTCTAGGTTGTAACTTGATGGCCTATTGCCTTGCTGGTTGGTCCTGGGTTGCTGGCTTGATGGCATACTTGTAGCATGTGGTTGCTCTTTGCCATTGCCAGTTGTCTTCAAGCAGTAGCAAATACAACTAAGTTAGAAACAGGTATTTTTAATTTCAAAACATGCAGATTAAAAAACCACTAGTCTTACCTGCATTGTCTATATTTCCTTTGGTTTTGGGCACCAGGCAGTGAGGAATTACCTCCAACCTCCCCTTACAGCTTCTAGGATTTACATCAAAATACCCACCATGATGCACATACAAAGTAAAGAGCTCGTCCATTCTGCATGCATGAGATATATAGTCAACATTATTTAAAACCAAACCAAACCAAACAGTCAACATTATTTAATCAACATTATATAATCAACTACTCAGAAAACCAAACCAACATTATTTAATTAAACCACTGAAGACCACTAAAGGCTACATCTTAGTAAACTACATCTTCATGCAAATAGTGATAAAGTCATAAATAACCAATTAAATAGTGGTCCCTACGCATATTGAGTGTGTCAAAAAAGTTAGAGAGAGAAATATATAATGTGCAAAAGATACAGAGAGAGACTGAGTGACAAAGATACATGCACACAGAGAGAGAGAGATAAAGTGGATAGAGCTACCTTTTCGAGCTTAAACCCACTGCTACAATCTTGAAACTGCTACAGGTTTTGGATTGAAGCTCCAACCTTATCACAGTCTCCCTCGTTTTCTTCAGTTCTCAGTGCTACAATCTTGAAACTGCTGTAGAGAAATTGATTTTTGTTCCTAGGGATTTCGTTGTCTTAGGGGTGTCTGTTAGTGTCGTCCTGGGTTAGATTCAGAGATTTCAGGGATCGAGCTGAGGAAGACGACGAGAGGATTTTAGGGTTTTCAGTGCAATTTGGGGATTTTAACGTGGGATGACTGAGGCAGTTGGAGAGCTGGGGTCACGTGGGGTCACGTGGGAGGGCTGGGAGCGCGGGAAGCTAATGTGGAAGCTGAAAAGTCCCTCACGTGAGGGGCATGTGCAGTTTAGGGGGACTGGGCTTGCCACGTAGGTTAACATATTATTATTTTAATAGGTGGGCTTGACACGTGGATTTTCGTCTGCCACGTAGGAGGGTTTCGTCTGTTGGTTGACGGGAAGGACGATTTTAAAAATGATTTTCAAATTTTAGGGATGAAATTTGCAAAGAAATCAATTTTGGGACCAAAATAGAAATTGACCCAAAATGTAGGGACGAAAAGTGCATTTTCGCCAATATTTTTCGAAGTATTTTTTTTAAATACCACCAAACACAGGAAAACATTTTCTTTTCTGAAAAATATTTTCACCTGAAAATATTTTACATTTGGAAAACATTTTACATAGAACCAAACATAGCCTAAGTATCCATTTGGATATTGAGTTTTGCACATCTGCGTGTTTTTTTTTTTAAACGCATTTCAGCACTTTCAGTGGGTCTCGTGCACTGTTCATGAGACCCACAAACCTCTTTTTTCACCAAAACTTTCCTTAAAAAAGGTCCCACAGCATTATTCACACATTTAAAAATTATTTGGTTACAGTATTTTCAGTTTTCAGCAAAATAAACAGTATCTAAATGCACCTTAAGTGGTTTGACCTCTTGGTCTTCATTTAGGGGACAAAAGCTCAAATAAATAGTACATTTTTCACTCCTCCTAATAATAAATTACAATGAAATCCTTATTAATAATGGGATTACACACAATATAAATAGTGCATTTTTCACTCCTTGCAATAATACATTACAATAAAATCTCTATTAATAATAGAGATTACACACAATAATCAGTGATAATTTTATTTGAATTGCATATTATTGATTGCTTCAATCCCATGATTTTCTCTAGCAATCAATTCCTTAATCTTCTTTAGTAATCAGTATCATGATTTGGTCTTCAATGACATAGAATGAGAATTACACTTTCCAACAGATCTTGAAAATATACTAGATATCCTTCCCATTATGAACACATGTCAGTATTCAAGAGAGAGAGAGAGAACACAATGATTTCTTAATTAAAACACCCGTGGCTTGGCAACAACAGTAGAATGCTTCAATATGTGCAAGCTGAATTGGCCTCCCTTCTCGGAAGTGTCTAGCTTTGAGTGTCCCGGTGGAGGCAAGAGCTCAAAGTTTTGTACTAAACGTCCCAACGTGATTCCAATAATTGGCAAAGCAAGTATCATCCCTGGACAACTCACTACAAAAATCTGGGTCTATAGCCGCGTTTGAAAAACGCGGCTATAGACCCCAAAAACGCGGCTACAGGCTGGAGTCGCGTTTCCTGTAGCCGCGTTTTACAAAAACGCGGCTACAAAACGCGGCTAAAACACGCTTTTTTTGTAGTGACTCCTCCTTCCAACACCGAAAGGAACGTACTTAAAATCATTGCCCTTGACTTCCACTTTGGCCTCTTCTTCTAAAAACCTTTCAGGCCTGAAGTCTTGTGGGTTTTTCCAATTGGCTGGGTTGTTAGCAAGCCACCATGCATTTACAAGGTTCTTGGTCTCAGCTGGAATGTCAAACCCGCCAAGCTTAGCATCACGGAGGTTCATGTGTGGGACTAACAGAGGAATGGCCATCCTTAGCCGGAGAGTTTCCTTGATTATAGCTTGTAGATATGGGAGTTTGTGGATGTCTGGCTCAGTGATTTGCACTCCTGGACCAAGCACCGTGTCAATCTCATTTCGTAGCTTTTGTTGGATCTCCTGATGGTTCACCAGCTCGGCGATGCCCCATTCAATCGACCACAATGTAGTCTCAATTGCTGCATGCATGTAACACCAATTAATACTAATATATATTTTTTTAAAAATCTTAGTGAACCATCAATCAAATTTTTGCACAATATAAGCCTACAACAATATCCATAGAGGAGGAATATAATTAATTAATGTACTATATTTTTAATTTTAAATCAAGAGCTTATTTATCTTTTTGTTTTTTTTTTTAATTAAATTTTTTTTAGAAAATGAATCATTTTCTAAAAGGTATTTTTTATAAAATTATCTCGTTTTTCTATATTTGAGAGCAACTTCAAATGTATTGGAAAACAGCCTTCTAATTTCTTTTAATTAGCTAGCCATGAGATATAATGGTTTTCCACTTTTTTTTTTTTTTTTTTTTTTTTTTAAAAAAAAAAAAAAAAGAAGGGGAAAGCAATCTCTAAAGATAGAGCATAATTTTTATGTTGATAAAAAATGGTTTTCTTTTGACTTATTTTTTCTTATACTAACA
This sequence comes from Quercus suber, assembly GCF_002906115.3. Classification (NCBI taxonomy): domain Eukaryota; kingdom Viridiplantae; phylum Streptophyta; class Magnoliopsida; order Fagales; family Fagaceae; genus Quercus; species Quercus suber. The sequence goes on along the minus strand of NW_027069686.1, from coordinate 194,100 downwards.
AACACTGAAAAGTATGGAAAACTATCTAATTATACCAGAAAAATTAGATACAAATTCCTCTTCAATTTTTGATTGGATGATTTTATTTTTGTCCTAAAAAAGAATATTGTACTTATAACTTTTGAAAAAAAACATATTCTTTTAAGTTATTTGTACTAACTATATTCTCATATTCTTTGAGAATTAACCGGCCATATAGTACCTTTGGTTTCAACCAATATTGTGAAAGAAACAAAAAGTAGCTGGCTTACCAGCTACGTTTAAGTTGTCAACGATGTAGAGGACGTTGTCTTCATTAATCTCACCCTTTCGTTGAGCGTCAAGAATGTGATCTATTGCACATTTTTTTAGCATTGTTGTCCGTACATTTCGTGCTTGCGAGCTTCCTATAAATTAATCAACAATCAAAACAATTCTCATATTACATGAAATGGATAGTATTGTATGTACTAATTTATCTATTGTTACATAAATTGTAAATAGTTTGTTGTATAATTAAATTGATAATAATTCTAACATTTTTCATTAATACACAGTAATTTTGGAAAAACAATCAATTATACTTAAAATAGGAAGAATAAAGACATAATATTGTTTGGATTAAAAAAAAGAAGAAGATAAATATAAATAATTCGATTTTAATGGAACCTATTATAAGAGAAGAAAAGAAAATAATGAATAGAAAACGAAAGAAAAGCTTACTTCCTCTCCTCAAGAAAATAATCCTTGAAGAGCTGATTCCTCCTTTCCTTGACGTCCTTGCATATCTTTAAATAGCCTCTCAAAAATGGCCTCAAAATGGGAATAAAATCTCCATAATTATACTCAAAGCTTTGAGACAGCCTGCTTCTGTCCCCATTCAATGTTTTAAGCTTCACAAACAAAGGGTCATACTCACTTTCAAACCTCCTATCAAACATGATCCTATACATGTTATTGTACATCATAAACTGCAATCGTTTCCTCAACACAAACCTAGTTGTTGATGCGTCGGGAATCTTCTTAACATCATTAACAACCCTAGAAATCTCCTCCTCCCAAGCAAACTTATATTGCTGAACAACCTTGTTTGTGAAAAAGGGTACAGTCATGATCCTCCTCATCTTTCGCCAGTGCTCGCCATACACAGTGAAACCATGTCTTGGCCTTTACCAGTGAAAATATCAAACACAACGTTTCTAGTTCGTGAACCAAACTCAACCCCTTGAGTGTGAAGGACCTCTTTGGCAAGGTCTGGGGAAGACACAACAATTACAAGGTTGCGTTGGCCCATGCGGAGCATAAAAATGTCACCATATTTGCGAGCGAGGTCGGAGAGGTTGCGATGGTTGAGGTCATCGCCAACTTGGAGCCAGTTGCCAAAAATGGGGACGGGAATAGGGCCAGTTGGGAGCTTGAAACGCTTGCCACGAAGTTTAGAGATGAAGATAGCGAGAAGAATGGTGAAGAAGAGGGATAGGAGGGTCTCTCTAAGAAGAGAAGGTCCATGATGGTTGTGGGTGATCGAGTAGGTAATATACGTAGTTGTAAAGGAGTTAGCTAGGCATATATGAATGAGAGTGTGGGTGGGGAATTGAAGAAGACTACATAATATATAGAGAGTGAGGGAGAGATGGTATGTGTGGGGAGTGATTGGGAAGCTGGGAGAGAGGAGTTGGGTGCATGGGCATTGTGTGATCAAGTGAGGAGGGATTTGGTGGAGGGTGCTCCTTATGTTAGGTGTTAATTGGCCCGCCCCGCCGTCACTATACGATTATAGACGAGCCACCTTTCACCCCAGGACCAGGCTGAGTCAGGGGAGTCGGTGGAGGGTGTTGACACAATTGACAGGCATTAGAGCACTTACATTATGGTTGCTCAAAACTTAAATAAAAAAAATAAAAAAAAATAAAAAAAAGAAGAAGAAGAAGAAAAAGAAAAAAAAAAGCTATTTTAATCACTCATTTTACAAAAAACACACTATAACAATGTTGCTATATTACTCAAAATTTTTGGCAACTGAGTTACAGTAAACTGCCATCTACTGAGCTAACACTTATAAATTTTTTTTATTACTTATGATAATAGCTTAATTTTGCATATTTATATTATTATTAGAAAGCATTATCATATTTATTTTAAGTTAATTCATGTATTTTATATTTGGTTTTAGAATAATGCTGAATAATTAATTTTTTACTTAATTGAATTTCAATGCGTAAATATGTCTTTTGTAAGAGAATGGAATTAAATGAGTGAATTTGTGTAAAGAAAAATGCTAATGGACTTTACTTTTACAAGGGTCATAATGAAGTCAAAATGCCAACCTAATTAAATTTAAGTCCAATTAGAGCAAGAAACCAAATAAAATTTGCACTAAATCCAAGTCTAATTCGGATTAGGATTTCAATCTGTATATTAGTTAGTATTTTGAGCATAACTTTTAGTTCAAATGTCCAGTTTAGATGATTCAAGTTGGGCTGGAAAGTTAACTTAAATGGATACAACTTTGTAGTTTATCAGAGTCCAAAATCTAACTTTAAATTGGCCAAAAAATGTTGGTTAAGTAAAGCTTGAAAACATGAGATTTTCTCCAAACGGAAATTCAACTTGTAATAGGATTTACTTGACCTATTTAAAGGCTCTTTAGGGCAAAAATCAGGAAGAGCTATCGTAATACATAATTTAGATTTTTTTAAAGTTCCTTTACAATTTTTAGAGTTTTGTTTGTATTATGGCTTGTTAAAAGTCTTGCTAAGGTAAAGGGTGAAAGTGAGAAACCCAACCGTTTATTGATATGTTTTTAACAATTATTTTATAGTTTTAATACTTATGTTATTATGTTTTTGATTAATTTACTCATCTAGAAAAGTGTCTAGTTCTGTATAATTCTTTGATTTATTATAAACTTCGGGCACGATAAATACTTAATATTTCCTGCGAATTAATTCACTAGTTTTGTTTTGTTTAAAATCAATCGATTTCATAAAACTACCTTATACAATTAATTCTTGAGTTCTTATTGTTAAATCATTCGACTAAGATCATCCTTCTAAGATCATTCTTTGTATGCATTTCAGTTGAGTTATAAAATAAATATTGTTAAGACTACCAATAAATGTGTTGTGTGTGGATTCTTAAACTTTTAGCACCTTAATATATTATTATTTTCTCTCAACTTAAATTATCTTTACTAAACCATCAAAATCTCTTCAATTAAACTTTATTATTTTAGTTTTATTTTCTTGTAGTTTGCTAGTCAATTCCATTTTCTATGTGGATTCGACCTCAGACTTACTGTCGCAACAATCTTGCACCTGAGAGCATTATTTAAGTCACAACAAGTTTTTGAAGGGTTAGGTGCATGGACATTGTTTAAGTCGCATCAAGTTTTTGAAGGGTTAAATTACAAAAAACTATTCCTAGATAATTCATGCGAGGCAAACGCATTTACAAACATAAAATTGTCTTTGTGTTGCCCGAGTATGTGAATCTAGTTTATCAGAATTTTTTGTTGTGTCCTTGTGATAATACCTTTAATTTTTATTTATAGTAGACCAAAAACAGTTAATACACTCCTCCTTATATTTGGTAACATCTCCCATATATTGCTAATGTGAAAATTGTAATTGTTTGCATACTTTGACTAGTTGATAACTGACTGCTCACACGTGTGAAAATACTTATTTTTAGCCTAACACATGCCCCCGCGCATGATGGGTGTAAACTTAGGCCAATTGCGCATGAGTTAATACAAGAAAACGAAAGGGTGCAAAGAAGATAAAATTGAGGCTTTAAGTTAGATCAATTCGCAAACCCCTGATCCAACAAGTCCTTTAAAACTCAGGTGGCTGCAGGCAAAGGTTGTCCATGATTCTTAGGAGATGGTGCATACATGAGGACATCTTCAGGTTCATCGTTGATCTGAAGAGGACCAATTGGCTGCAGGAGTTGAGAAATGAAGCTAGGAAACTCCATTCTGTTGGAATAGGGAGCTCTGGGGTTCATCCGAGTGGTACGGGTGTTGGGAGAATACCTCTCAACGATGGCTTTCAAACAGTTGTAGCAAACCCAAAGAGCAACATCAGTAATATTTTGAATGTTTTGAGTAATGCTAGCAGTGATGTTGGTGTTTGAACCAGTGTACCTAGTTTGAAGTGGTTCCCAAACTAAGTAAATGCTCTGGAGCATGGTAGTGATCTTGATGTGCATGTTTTAAAAGATTTAACAGCTGCATCTCAAGAATTAATGCCAGTTGGATAAGAACAAGGCTCTTTCTAAATCTATAGAATTTGACTTTCTCAGTGGCCTACATTGAGTAGAAATTAGAAGTATTTGGAAATTCATTCCCATTGTATTAGACCAATTTCAATTTCGAAATTATATCTGCACTTCCATCTTATATGACCCTTCCTTATTTTGAATTTTCTTCTATATACATTCATTGCACTGTGATCCATTATTTTAATCACTAATGCTCATTTTAACCATTCATTTGGCCCCTGGAAATATGCATACATGCATATCTCAAAAAAATTTATGTGAGTAAGCCAATTCATTCATACTTGGCTTATTTAATTTTAGAAACTTGCCGTTAATGGATCTCATATGCTCATTGCCACTAATATCTATTAACTTATAAGTGTTTCCATCAAATACCTCGTTGATTAAGAAATGTCCATCCCAATTAGGAGACCATTTACCCAAATATGAATCTTTAACCCCTATAGGCAAAATAACTTTCCAAACTAAATCCCTAGTGCTATACATCTTAGATACTTTTTGTTTTTGTACAACAATAGAATCTAAAGTTGCCATACGAGCCTCATCTATTTCATCAAGTTCTACAAACATCGCATCTTGATAATCCAAATAAGTCAATTCATTTTGCCTTGTAATCCTCATTAATCTCACAGTAATCTCCATGAGTAAAATTACATCATGGCCAAAAACTAAAGAATATAGGGTAGTGTTTATGCTCATTCTTTTTGAAGTTCAATATGCCCACAATACTTCAGACAACAAATAGTCCCAGCTTGTAGGATTTCTATCCACTAGTTTCCTCAAACTATTCTTGATAATCTTATTAGTGGCTTCTACTTGACCATTTGCCTATGCTTAATATGGTGTGGAATTCAAAATTCGAATACCGTATTCTTGTGTGAAGGCTTTTACTCTGGTTCCATTGTCCATTGTTATAGATTGAGGAATTCCAAACCTATGGACTATCATTTCTTTTATAAACTGAATAACATCAAACTCACCCACTTCTTTATAAGGTTTTGCTTCAACCTATTTTGTAAAGTAATCTATTGCAATGATTATGAAGCAATTTTTCTTTCTTGAAATTGGTTTGATTTTTCCAATTAAATTCATTGCCCATCCTCTAAAGGGCTATGGTTTTATTATCGCATGAAAATCTAAAGTAGGAATCCTAGGAATTGGACCATATTTTTAGCATTCTACGCAACCTTGTGCATATTTAATGCAGTCTTTCAATACACTTGGTCAATAGTAACTATATCTGTATATCAACCATTTCATTTTTATACCTGATTGGTGTGAACTACATATGCCTTCATGGACTTTGACTAAGATTTGCTTTGATTCATCATCACTAATGCATTTCAATAGGATACCGTCAACTCCTCTTTTGAATAAAGTTTTATCTTGTTTTCCCATTAAAAAAAAAATTTCCTAGCTTTAAGTTTTAAAGCATTATTTGTACAAGCACTTGGGTTTTTAAATAATCAATGATTGGGTTTCTTCAATCATTAACTTGGGTATCAAGATGAAAAATTTGGGTCCCTAATTCCTTATCGATGACTAATGAGAGTATCCTTATACTTAATTAAACATGGGGGACTTTGTGCAACCTGATTAATTTCTTTATGTCCAGAAGCACTTTATTCCATGCAATTGGCTTCCTCATTCTTACTTCAAGGGACATGGTTTAACTTAGTATCGCTAAATTGTTCTAGAAATTGTCTCGCAGCCACAAAGTATGGTGCAATGGACAAACTACAACATTTATGATACACCAGCGAGTTGCCTAATTACTAATTGCGAAACACCGTAAACCTCCACACTTTTTATTCCCATTACCAATAACATCTCTAACCCAATGGTCAGAGCCTCATACTCAATGATCAATAGGAAAATTCATACCATTTATGCATTCATAGTTCCATATCTAACAGAAACACAGATGCAAATTCAATCAATAGAGAGAAAGAGAGAGAGAACACAATGATTTCTTAATTAAAACACCCGTGGCTTGGCAACAATAGTAGAATGCTTCAATATGTGCAAGTTGAATTGGCCTCCCTTCTCGGAAGTGTCTAGCTTTGAGTGTCCCGGTGGAGGCAAGAGCTCAAAGTTTTTACTAATTAAACGTCCCAACATGATTCCAAGAATCGGCAAGGCAAGTATAATCGCTGGACAACTCCTCCTTCCAACACCAAAAGGAAGGTACCTAAAATCATTGCCACTGGCTTCCACTTTGGCCTCTTCTTCTAAAAACTTTTCAGGCCGAAGACTTGTGGGTTTTTCCAATTGGCAGGGTTGTTAGCAAGCCACAATGCATTCACAAGGATCTTGCTTTCAGCTGGAATGTCAAACCCGCCAAGCTTAGCATCATGGAGGTTCATGTGTGGGACTAACAGAGGAATGGCCATCCTTAGCCGGAGAGTTTCCTTGATTACAGCTTGTAGATAAGGGAGTTTGTGGGTGTCTGGCTCTGTGATTTGTACACCTGGACCAAGCACCGTGTCAAGCTCATTTCGTAGCAATGCCCCGTTCAATCGACCACAATGTGGTCTCAATTGCTTCATGCATGCATGCATGTGACATTAATTAATATCATTTTCTTTTAAAGCTTAGCGAACCATCAATCAGATTTTTGCATAATATAATCAAGCCTACAACAATACCGACAGAGGAGGAATATAATCAATTAATGCACTACATTTTTAATTTTAAATCAATAGCTTTATTGTTTAATTGTACCAGGACAAATTATGTTAGATACAAATTCCTCTTCATTTTTTGATTGGATGATTTAATTTTCGTCCTAAAAAAGGATATTGTACTGTATCACTTTTTGATTGGATGATTTAAGTTATAGTAACTATTCTCATATGAAATAAATAAATAAAATACACGAAATGAAAATGAATCAATCCAAATATACACTAAAATAACAAACAAACAAAGTTAGAGACCACACAAACTGACAAATAATGTACGGAATGCCACCATCTCATTTTTAAGCACCAACATTTACATTTACATGATTTTGCCTTTTGATATTATATTCATATATATAAGCTCAGCGCGCAGGCACATTAATTGTTCAAGCTAAACATCATGAATAGCAGTCAAAGGTTGAATGTTCGTGATGACAAAATGACAAATTTAGGATGCTATATCAAACTTTTTTTTTTTTAAAGGTAAAACATTGTTTTGCTTTTTAAATTTTATCATCCCTAAACTTTCCCAGAAGAATATAACATGTGAAACAATTTGCTTGCATTCTATTACTATTCCGTGTACGTAGTACGTGGGACTGAGTTGGAAGAATCTTCGCCTCTCGTGGACCATCAATTCAAAATGACGGTCCATTTCGTTCAATTGAACTCTTATTATGAGATGAATATTGGTCTTATTAATTATTAGATAGTGAAGTTTTTTTTTTTTTTTTTGATAAAATAGATAGGGAAGTTGTTGATAGTTCGCTTTTGTAATTATGGCTTCACCCAAAAATAAAAAATAAAAACCCCTTACTTTCCAGATAAACATGAAAAGAGAACGAATAGGATCCACAAAAATTTCTTTTTAAGTTCAATCAAATCTACGTTGAAAAAAAAAATACTTTTCAAAGCTGCGGGTTTGATTAATAATTTTAGAGAGATGCTACGTCTATAACAATTTTACAATATTTTTATAACAAATCACAGGTAGTTAGTTGTTATTGGTTCAAATTTGAAATTAACACTAAGATTACTTTTTTGCCCTAACAATAACAACCAGTAACAACTTGCCACTTAGGATTTGTTGTAAAAATGTTGTAAAATTGTTGTAGACATATCATTTCTCATAATTTTAATGTGCTCATCCGTTTTTCTTTTTTACTTTTATTTTTTGACAAATATATTTTCTTTTTCCTCAAATTTAGTAACTTTTAATTTCCAAACTTTACCCCGATGGGTTTAATGCATCAAAGCCCTTGATCCAAGCTTTTACCCAATCACCACATAATTGTCCATATAGTGGCAATACTACATATATACTAGAGGCAAAACTACTTAGAGATGTGGGGAGGCATGGCCCCCAAACTTCTCAAATATTAGACTTTTATTCCTAAATTTACCTAAATATCACAAAAGAAAAATGATTAACCCCACAAACTCTTCATCTTTCTTGTATAACTCAATTAAATTAATTCAATTTCATATTTGTTATAATTTTGGCCCTCCATTCATAAAATCCTAATTCCGCCACTGTATAATACCTTTGGTTTCATCTAACACCTCTTTTCTTTTTTGGACACTGCTATCATATTTTATGTGAAAGAAACATAAGGTAACTTACCAGCAACGTTTATGTTCTCAACAATGTAGAGGACGCTGTCTTCGTTAATCTCACCCTTTTGCTGTGCGTCAAGAATATGATCTATTGCACATTTTAGAGCATTGTTGTCCGTAGATTTCGTGCTTGCGAGCTTCCTATAAATCAAGAATCAAAAAAATTCTCATATGACACGAAATGGATAGTATTGTATGTAAATATTTTAGTATATTGTTGAAGAATAAAGTCATTCTGTTGTTTGGATTTAAAAAAAAAAGATAAATATAAATAATTCGATTTTAATAGAACCTAATTAAAAAGAGTAATTAAGAAAAGAAAATCATCAATAGAAAAGGAAAGAAAAGCCTACTTCCTCTCCTCAAGAAAATAATCCTTGAAGACCTGCAACCTCCTTTCCTTGACTTCCTTGCATATCTTTAAATAGCCTCTCAAAAATGGCCTCAAAATGGGAATAAAATCTCCATAATTATACACAAAGCTTTGAGCCAACCTACTCCTCTCCCCATTCAACGTTTTAAGCCTCACAAACAAAGGGCCATCCTCACTTTCAAACCTCCTATCAGACATGATCCTCTATATACATGTTATTGTGCATCATAAGCTGCAATCGTTTCCTCAACACAAACCCAGTTGTTGATGCCTCGGGAATCTTCTTAACATCATCAACAACCCTAGCAATCTCCTCCTCCCAACCAAACCTATATTGCTGAGCAACCTTGTTTGTGAAAAAGGGTACAGTCATGATCCTCCTCATCTTGCGCCAGTGCTCACCATACACAGTGAAGACCATGTCTTGGCCTTTACCAGTGAAAATATCAAACACTAGTTCGTGAACCAAACTCGACCCCTTGAGTGTGAAGGACCTCTTTGGCAAGGTTGCGTTGGCCCATGCGGAGCAAGAAAATGTCACCATATTTGCGAGCGAGGTGGGAGAGGTTGCGGTGGTTGAGGTCATCGCCAACTTGACTTGGAGCCAGTTGCCAAAAATGGGGACGGGAATAGGACCAGGTGGGAGCTTGAAACGCTTGCCACGAAGTTTAGAGTTGAAGATAGCGAGAAGAATGGTGAAGAAGAGGGATAGGAGGAGTTTTTCTAAAAAGAGAAGGTCCATGGTGGTTGTGGGAGATGGAGTAGGTATACACGTAGACGTAGTTGTAAAGGAGCTAGCTAGTTAGGTATATGATAATGAGAGTTGGGTGGGAATTGAAGAAAGACTTTTTATAATATAGAGAGAGGGTATAGGCATAGCTGCTGGGAGTGAGGGGTTAGGTGCACGGGCATTCAGTGAGTGAGGTAGTTAGTGGAGGAGGGTGTTGACACAATTAATTAATTGACGTGTGTTAGATTTAGAGGCCAAAAGTTGAAGGGTTGAGGTTGGAGAGGGTTAAGTAAGCAGGTGATTTAAAGGAATCATAAACACAAATGATGGAAAAGATGGTGCTTTTATTTTTATTATATTTGTTTTGCTGCTGCATTTTTCTCCAACAAAATCATATATAGAAGAAATTAAACTTTGATCCACAACCACAAAACTTGGTACTCATTTTGGTCGAGATGGAGATGGAAAACTTTATGTAGAAATCGGTTATGATTATATAGAGTAAGAGAAACAAACCACATGGTTCAAGTTGTAATTGAGTTCCGTTAATTAGGACAAAATCCTAACAATGTCATTTCAATCCAAATTGTAGTGTGTCCAACATAGAACTTGAAAGTTCGTGGACCAAATTAATGATAAGAACCTAACCACGTGTGATAACTAGGAATTTTTATTAGGGAAACCATATTTATTGCAAATGTATATTTTTGTTTATTATAATCATCCAAATAAAAAATGATTTAACTGTACCAAATTCTACACTTTTTCAAACCAAATGCAATTTCTTTAAGCTGAAAGAGCATGAAATGTGCTGTAAATTGAGGATTCTAATAAAGCCCTAAAAAAATTATCACTAATATTACTCCTCAAACGAAAGGACCTCCTCGGAAACATCCAATATCTCCTCAACTTCAACTTCTTTTGCTTCATACTCCTCTTCATCGCTGGCTTCTCCATCCCTGAGTTCCAGCCTCTCCAGTTTTTCTACTTCATGCAAATGCTTCCACTCATTGACCCATTTGTCCCATTCATCCTTCAACATCCTCCGCTTATCACGATCTTGCTCACTCAATAGCATTGAATCATCCTGGTCCTCTACCTTGTACTTCATACTGTACTTCTTTAAGTTCTTAGCAATCTCTTCTTCTTTCTCAGGACTCAATACTGACGGTGGTCTTGGGCGCCACGATAACTGTTAAAAACAGTATGAGAACAAGTATACAGCAAATAATTTCACTTGTAATAGAGAAGGAAAATTGAGTTCGTGTATATACAAGACAGGGTTAAAAACCATGGAATATTGGTAAGATTACCTGAAAGAAAGGATCCTTCAAGATCCTATAACGTAGCTTGCCATTGAAGGACCAGATGTTGAAACCATTTTCCATCTCATGTACTGAAGTCACTGCAGTTCCAACATACCTAATAGATGCAAAAAGGTCAAATGTTACAACCAAGATTACAAGAAAAAGAAAAAAATCTGCTGGATTGCCTTCCAACTAATTCAATGCAGGTATATATCTTAACCATGAAATGAATATAGCAGTTATGCAGTGCACTTTGATTTGAATATAGCCAAATAATTAAACCACAAAATTACCTTCCAGTAGGATCCCATTCAATATCTGTTGCCATAAAATGCTCTGCTGTTGCCATGGTTTCAAGCTCATCAACATCATAAAACTCCAACTGTCCATTGAAACGCTTTAATCCTGCTAGTATAATGAAGCGACCAGCAGGTGACCAGAAAAGAGTATTTGCCTGCTTCCCTTTCAGAGTAGTGAGCTTTTTGACCTTGTGTGTATTGTTTACAGAGCGCATTGAGTAGAAACTTATATCGGGTCTTGGGTTATCACCATGGATAATTGCAAACCTGTGACCTTTTGGCTCCCATGCGAAGGCAATAATCTTATCGTTCTTATTCTCAAGCTCAAAAACCTCAATGGGAATACCCCGTTCTCTTATACGAAAAAGCTCAAAACCTGTGCATGTGCTTTTTTTCGTTTTTGTATATCGATCAACCTTAACAGCAAGATAATCCCCATTGCTTTGCCAGTACATTTTGCATTCACTAACACTGAAAAGATTCTTCTGCCTTAACTCATCCTTACTTGGGATTTGCATAAGACTTACCTGAGAATCATTTGGATGAATTTACATTAATGTAACTTAATTCATACATTTGAGAGAAGAGAAAGCACAACTTGTAAATAAAAAATCATATCCATATTAAACAACAATGCTCACCCTAGCAGGATGGTCCCCCAGCTCAGGAACAAAGAGAGCAAAAATTGGATCAGTAGGTGACCAACTGAAATCCACAACATTTTCAACCTTCAAGGATTTCTTGTCAATAAGTGAAAAGGTTTCTGTTTCATAGACAGAGATAATATTTTTCCCAATTCTAGCAAAATATTTGTCCTCTTTATCCCCTGCCCATCTGGGAAAAAAGGTATTAATCCATTAGATTAAGGAATGATATTGAAAATAGTCATATGCAGGAAGAGAAACTCACCTGAAAACAGGCCATGACACCCCTTTAACACCGCCAGTTGCTCCAATATCAAAGTCATCAGCACTTCCCTTGAACCCTCTCATCACTTTTCCAGTTCTCACATCAAAAATATTTATCACAACCATCTAAAATATAAATTCACATTATCAATATTTCCGGGCCCAATGAATTTACAGTTCAGTAATGACTGGCAAAGTAGAAAAACTCACATTTGCACCACAAGGATTACTTGGTTCGTGGCTGCTATAGGTTACTAAATATTTCTCACCAGGGGAAAAATCAATCAGTTTAACCTGCAGTTAATATCAATTAAATTATATATCAAGGGGAAAATGTTACACAATGAGAAACCAAAAACAAAATTCAACCTGAGGATGAGCATAGCGCATAAGACGATTAAAGGTACTGGCACCTCCCCAAACAGCGGCACCTTGCCTATGAAGTGTCGCCAAGTAAGTCCCCAGTGGAGACCACTGCACAAAACTTTCAGTCCAGAACTGTAAAGCAAAACAAATAGGACCATTCATCAAAGTGATATAAAGTATAAATTGGCCAATTGATAAATTTTCAATTAATAATGTTCCAGCAGTGGGCAGATGTTCATTAATTGTTGTAAGTAGAAGTACGCCACACTAAGCTTTAGTATCAAACTATCACAGGAAAGAGAGAGATATCCTCCCAACAATACATAATCAACAGTATTATGTGATAGTATCAGGATATTTAGACTTAGATATATATATATATATATATTCTACTCACAGCACGCTTATAAACAGGCTCAGCCTTCGGCTGCATTGCATCATTCCACAAAACCTCTGTATCTGAACCCGCACGAATCACAAACTGATCACGAGCTTTTTCATCAGTCAGCCATTGTTGAAGATTTTCCTGTAATGACGCAAGAGCATATAGATCATAATAGACTTTCAAAGGGAAAAAACAGATAAATAGTGCAGATAGAGAGGGAATTTGTTCGCATGAAATTTTCTGATGAATACTAATATTTTATTGAAAAAGACCTCGGTATACAAGATATATACTAAGAAAACAAATTAGTCAAGAAAAAGAATAACTATTAATGAAAGTAAGCAATGAGTTCAACATCCCAAAACATGGACCCATCCTGCCAACACAAATTATATGCCACAGTAGCCCCCTAATCCAGAGCAATGCTAAACAGAAAAGGGAAAAGATCCTTTCGAACCCCAACTCTGCACCAACAATCAAGCCAAAAACAAACATTAGCCCCTTTTCCCTCAGTAAGCGAAATAGACCTGGAAAACCAGTGCCAACCCACTCGAATATACTTCCAAAAGCACACTCCATAGCCAGCTTCAGACTCCTTCAAACACCACCAGGCCCAATCACAACCCTATTTGCATACCACCACCTACCTCCAGAGAGCATTCTTTACTGTAGCAAATTTCCATAACCACTTTCACAACAGAGCTTGGTTAAACCACCCCATCTACCTCACTCTAAATCCTCCCTGTCTAATATGGTTGCACACTGTCTTCCAATTCACAAGGTGATACTTAAATTCGTCCCCCAATCTGACCCAAAGAAAACCCCTCTACACCTTCTCCATAAACAACTAGCTGGGAGACGATTGTGGAGGAAATAGGTAAGTAATTTTTTTTCTCTAACTATTTAGTTAGTTGGCCCGGTTTGCAAACAATATACATTACTAACACCTCGAGTCTTAGAAACTCGAATTTTGCGCTCAGACCTCGACTTTTTGAGGGTCGATTTTTGCCACGTCAAACAGAAAAAATCGACCCTCAAAAAGTCGAGGTCTGAGCGCAAAATTCGAGTTTCTAAGACTCGAGGTGTTAGTAATGTATATTGTTTGCAAACCGGGCCAACTAACTAAATAGTTGGCTAATTATGGGTAATTACCCATTTCGTCCGACGATTGTTCACAGGAAATTAGGAACAACATAAACTATCTATTTGGTCAACAGTGAACAAATCTAAAAGCATACCTATTACATATTAAAACGTGCAAAGAAGGTACCTTTACGCAAATTATAATGAACTTTGATTTATTTTAGATCTAATTTATGTGAGTCGTAGAAATATGAGCTACAAATAAAATGTTATATGTTTTAAATAAAAAGTGTTCTCTAACAAGTTCTCATGCATTGCATCAAAAATACTAGCGATAAAATGGCAGTTTAAATACACGATTTAGTTTTAACTTGATGTGTGGTGTTGTGTAACTTACCAAAAAATATTGCTATTAGTAGCTAAGGACAAAGATACGTGTATGTTTTTCTTATTTGGATTCTAAAGAGGATGGGGGAATCTGATCATAGAATTTCATCTTTTCCTCGGTTTTTTTCTTTTTCTTTTTCTTTTTTGCATATAAAGTTGCTTTTTTCAGAAAAACCATATTAAACATGTTACCCTAGTGGATTGGGGTTGCACGTGTGAACATAGTGGTGAATATATTCATCATCTGTTCCCCATTGCTCTTTTGCAAGGGAACTATTGTCCTTTGCCTTTTGTTTTAGGACTTTACTAACGTGTTAGAGCACACAATAATTTTTATTTTTGGAAAAAAAAAATTTCAAGAATTGAAAAAATATTGATAACTTTTTCAATTTTCAAAAAAACGTTTCCAAAAGTGGATGGCTTAAGGCACACATTAACCGAACCTTTGTTTTTATAGTCCAAAAAGTGGTGTTTGATATGATATGTACGGAGGACGGAAAAAGGAGAGGAAAGGGGGTGAGAATGATGTAGAAAATAGAAAAAAGAACAAATCATTATGTAAATGCGTCAAGAAACGGTGAGTGCTGGAAATTCGAAGCATGGGTTTTTAGGGAAGTGAATTATATATGCATGTAGGCATAGTAAAAGCAGCTGATAGTAACATACTCAAGTTCAATCGGAATTTTAAGGACAATAAGAGATCAGAAATCATGAAAGAAACAGATTGATTGAAGAAATACCCCCGGAGTATATGGCTTAAATTCAGGAGGGGCCCACTGCTCTGGAACTTTCATGAAGGTATCAAAATCATCGAACATGTTGACCACAAAAATGTGACGCTTGTCCAACTTGTACCCATTAGTTCTCTCCTTTGCAAGCTCAGCTTCCTACAAGAAAAAGGACATGCATAAGCGTAAGCATTAAACCCCACTGCTTATAAAATATAAAAAGTAACAGGCATAATATATATATAATATAAAAACAGAAACTTTAACTAACATAACAATCCAATTGCATTGGTATATACTATATAATAAGTATCCAAAAGTATCCAAAGGTTAAATTCATATCAATGAGTGGAGAGAGAGAGAGAGAGAGAGAGAGAGAGAGAGAGGTAGCTCAGGGGTATTGAACTCAATAAAGCAATAGCCGAAGGTACATTGTGTCTGAGAATCAACAGGCATGCAAAGGCCATTCTCCTTGATGACACCAATCTGACTGTAGATTCTATGAATAACATCTTCAAGCTTTTCTTTCTTCGTTTTCGCATCTATTTCAGGGAGATTGTCAACAATAATAATGTTGCTAAACCCACTACCGTACAACTCCAAATCCTTATTCAGATTCTTATCTCCTTCTTCATCATCGCTACATTACAATCCAGAAACAGTGTCAAATCCAAACTGAAACTTATATATAATTCAGCATGTATGTAATTGCTAATAATAATAATAAATTGGGTGTTATACCTTGGGATGCCGAAGTCTTGGCCAGGAGGGAGGTAAATGGAATTGAGGTCGAGTTGGACGAAATCAATTCCGAGAAAAGACGCCGTCGTCTCTATCTCTTTCATCACCATCACGTCCGCCATGTTTGCCTTTCTTTTCACTCTCTCTGTAACTGTTACAGAAAGATAATTTCTGCCTTATGGTGCAAGGAACTGGAAGAGAGAGACCGCGAGAGCATAGTAGACACTAGACGACAAATATTCTAGGGTTGTGGCAAAGACTAAAGATTCATTAGGCTATCTATTTATATAATAAATTTTTAAAAAAAATAGGCTTACAAGGATGTTTATTGTCTCAGTCCAGTCCACTTAAGCCCTATCCAAATAATTGGGTCTATTACTATTAGAATCCAAAAATTTCAGGCTCAAATATTTTAATGGGCCACGAGTGCATCTTACTACTAAATCACTCTTATTTATATAATTATATTTTTTTTAAATAATATTTTTTACATTTAATTTTTAAAAAGGGAGATTAGTTAATTTTTTACAATTTTTTATTTTCATAATTGTTATGTATATATGAAAAATTTGTTTATTTGAAAATATATTAATTTTAGAAATTAATACACCTACTAAAGAATAGTTATTACAACTTTTTTAGAGATAAATAGTTATTCCTCATTTTTTAAAAATAACTATTCATAAAGAATAAATATTTCTTATAATAAAAATATAACCAAATTACTAAATAATTAAATCATAGGAATAGACCACCACACACCCTTGGTGTAATGGTCACTCCATAAGTATAAGCACTTGTAAGGTGTGGGAGGCAAGAGTCAGGGTTCAAGTCTTCAAGAGGGAGCTTCACACACATATACACTTAGATTATACTAAAATAAAATTTCTATCTTGTGTTAAAAAATTTAAAAAAAAAAAAACCATAGGAACAGGGATGAACCCAGGTGGGGGCCCATGGGCCTGGGCACCCCTGGGTCCTTTTTTTTTTTTTTTAGTCATTCTATATTTCATTTTTGAATTTGGGCCCTCCTTTTTCCTAATCAGTCTAACTCAAATAGCAACTATTCAATTCAAAAACTTAATAAAAACAATAAAAATATTCACAATGGTGATTGTATTTTAGCAAAAAAACTATTTTACAGTCAAAGAACAAAAAAAAAAAAAAAAACATATGTTATTGGAGAAGCTAAAACTATTTTTTTTTTGCAACTATAGCAAACTGGTATAAATACTAGTTGACTGTGGCAAGTTGTTAAAAATAAAATAAAATAAAATATTTTATTAAGATTATATCTCTTCCTTCAATTAAAAAACTCAAATTCTCTCTCTTCCTTATTATTTTAATGAGTTGTTTATATTATTTTAAATGAAATGATTAAAAAAAATAGAACATTTGATATTCGGTATATTGTAAAGTGATGTAGTAAAATAGATAAAGTAGCTTTTTGAAGTACTAAAAGCTAAAAATTTTAGCATCACCATTGGGAATGCTCTAACTTAAAAAATAAATAAATAAATAAATAAAAATAAAAAAATCCTAACCAGTATAGTATTAAAAAAAAAAACATTATTTTGTTTTGATTTTGTCTTTGTTGGTAGATGATTGCATCTTAATGTATTTAGAAACAACGATTTTGTGTATTTATAATTTTTTTATACTATATGGATGTTTATTTAGAGTTTTTTCTTTCTTTCTACTCTGGCCCCTACTAGCTTAAAATCCTAGGTCTGTTCCTGCATAGAATTAATTATTACATTACAGTGTTTATTACAGTCTACCAAACATACCATTTTATTTTAATCCATGAGTTATTTTTATTATTATTATTTAGATGAAACAAATATGTCACGACCCAAACCCGATACCTGGATTTGTAACCATAACCAAGATACGAATGTCAAAGTTGAACCTAATATTAAAAAGAACTAACTAAACTTTTACTGATCTTGTCCTTACACCTCTAAAAAAATGGTCGTATAGAAAGAAAATATCGTCACATTCTTGATGTTGACCGCACCTTTCTCATTTCAACCTCTATTCCTGAGCGCTTTTGGGGTGAGGTAACATTCATTGCTGTTTACACCATTTCGTATTCCTTCACCATTTCAAACCCTTGACTACTCATTTCTTCGAGTTTTTGGTTATGCTTGTTTTGTCTCTCTTCCTACTCACGAACGAACAAAACTCCATCCTTATGCTCATCTCTGTTGTTTCCTTGGCTATGGTATATCCCAAAAGGGATTTCGCTGCTATGATCCCAT
This sequence comes from Quercus suber, assembly GCF_002906115.3. Taxonomy (NCBI): domain Eukaryota; kingdom Viridiplantae; phylum Streptophyta; class Magnoliopsida; order Fagales; family Fagaceae; genus Quercus; species Quercus suber. Next base: position 175,965 of record NW_027069686.1, on the reverse strand, counting down.
AACTCATTGCCTTTATTTCTCCCATCGTGTTGAGTTCTTGGAACATTGTCCTTTCACGAGTCTTCAAGTTTCCTATGTCCTCTTCCTCAAAGTCTCCTATTTTTACTAATCTTTTCATCCCTCTTTATCTTGAACTTATGGAGGATTCTTCAACATCGGCTATCCTCTTAGACAACTTATCTCCAGCTTTGTCCTCAACACATGACCTGCCTATCTTGGATCTTGTGGCACCACCATCTCCTAAGCCTCTTGTTGGTCCTAACCTTCATCGCTCTACTCAGGTAAACGTTCCTCCTCCATATCTCACTGATTATCACTGCTCTTTTGCTCTTGCTACCCTCTACGAGCTTCACACCTATTGTAAGGCTCATACTGACCTTTTTTGGCAGCAAGCTATGTCCGAAGAACTAGATGCCCTTCACAAAAATCACACTTAGGATATGATTAATTTGCCTCCTAGTTAGTCTGTAGTCGGTTGTAGATGGGTTTACAAGATCAAGACCTAGGCTGATGGATTTGTTGAACAATACAAGACTCACCTAGTTGCCAAAGGCTTTACTCAGGAATATGGCATTGACTATTAGAAAACATTTTCTCTAGATGCTCGCCTTACATCTGTCAGATGTCTCATTGCTGTGGCCGCCATTTGTTGTTCACCTTTATCCTCTTTATCAAATGGATGTGAAGAATGCTTTCCTTTATGCAGACCTCCAAGAAGAAGTGTACATGCAACCACCTCCTAGTTATACTCACCTAGGCCGTCAAGTTTGTCGCCTTTGTCGTGCTCTTTATGGCCTCAAGCAGGCATCTCGGGCTGCTTGGTTTGAAAAGTTTAGCTCAGTTATTGCTCAACAGGGTTTCACTTCAAGTTCTCATGACACTGCTCTCTTCGTCCAAAGATCCTCTGCTGGTATCACTCATATTCTTTTTTATGTTGATAACATGATTATTACTAGAGATGACTCTGTAGGTATCTGCTCTCTATAGCACTTCCTTAGTCAGCATTTTGAGAAGAAAGATTTAGGCACTCTCAACTATTTTCTTAGGTTTTCTCAACTATTTTCTTAGGCTTGAGGTTACCTTATCCTCAATCTTTCCCACGCTAAATATGCTTCTGATCTTCTCTTCAAAGCCGAATAAGACTGTTTCCACTCCCTTGAAATTCAATACCAAGCTCACACCCTTAGATGGTGAACCTATATCAGATGCTACTTATTACTGTCAATTGGTTGGTAGTTTGATCTATATATCTAGTATCACTCGCTTGAATATTTCACATGCTGTGAGTATGGTTAGTAAATTCATGGACGCCATTCGTTCTGTTCACTATGTTGTTGTTCTTCAGATTTTCCGATACATCAAGGGTACACTTTATCGTGGTCTTCACTATTCCTCTCAGTCTTCTCTTGAGCTCCATGCTTATTCAGATGTAGATTGGGCAAGTGATCCGACTGATTGATGCTTCATCACAAGTTTTTGTTTTTTGTTGGGTACTTCTCTTGTCTCATGGTGTAGCAGGAAGCAAGATGTGGTTTCCCATTCCAATACCAAGGCTAAGTATCATGCCCTTGTCGACACCACTTGCGAGCTTGTCTGGCTTCGATAGCTCTTGGCTAACATGGATGCTCCACAGCCCACTATTACTCCTTTTTATTGTGATAATCGTAGTGCTATCTACATTGCTCATAACGATCTCTTCCATAAACGCATCAAACACATTGAAATCGACTGCCATGTCACTCGCCAGCATCTCAAGAAAAGTAATCTTTAGTTATTCTCCATCTCCTCTGCCGACCAATCTGCTAATATCTTCACCAAACTCACCTGCCTAGTTATCTTCGAGATCTTATATCCAAACTCCAATTGACTTCTTCCTTGCCACCTCAAGTTTGAAGGGGGGTGTTAGTATATAACTTAGTCTAACTTAGCCTAATCCATCGGACTTAGCTTAGTATACTATATTTGTAGAATACTCATTTTACTTATACTTAACAGATACCCAGCTTGTATGAAGCTCTTTATTGTACATTAATTATACAAACAGAATACACATCAATATATAGGATATCTACCGACAAAGTTGGTTCCCTGAAACTGTGGGGCTTATTGAAGCTTACCGTGTTTTGGAGTATGCAAGGGAGTATACACGAAGTTCCATTGGGTCAAGCTTGAAAAATGTCCAAACCTTATTATTGTTATAATTTATTTGGTGTTTTTTGTCCCAAGCGGCTTGGGCAGTGTGTTGGGCCCTCCCCATTAACAGGCAATAGGTCATCAGTCCTTTCTTTTTCTTTTTTTTTGGTAAACTGTCGTCAGTCCTTTCAAATGTAATTGTGACTTCTTTAAAGATGCGTTTGAATATTGTTTATTTGCTAAAAATTAAAAATTTATTATTAAAAATATTATAGTAAAATAATTTTTAGATGTGTAAATAATTATATGAGACCCAAATTTATATTAAAATTTATATTTAGATGACTTTTGTGAATTTATAAACAGTATTCATGGACCCACAGACAAAACACAAAACGCAAGGATTGGGCAAAACGCCCAATCCAAGCGTACGCTTAAAATTGTTACACCCACTATAATTGGAATGAAGTGCTATTTGAGTTCACATTCAATGGCTAACCAATAAACATACCTTTCAGTGGCGGAACAAGGGCATATACACTTTTTTAAGTACTCATTTGAATGGACTTTTTTATAAAATTAAAAAAAAAATATATATATATATATATATTTTTTTTTTTTTTTAAATAGGTGAAAGTACAACTTAATGGACTTTTTTATAAAATTATAAAATATATATATATATATATATTTTTTTTTTTTTTTAAATAGGTGAAAGTACAACTGTATCTTGAAAAAATAATGTAATGCCTTAAACAATTGTAAATTTTTCTTTTTTGAGATGAATATAAGATCATCGGAACAAAGTGCTTAGTTCTTATGTAATTTCATAATTAGAGTATTTTAATCAATTACTTGCAATAATATTACATTTTGGGGAGATCAACGTATGGACATCGATAGGCTATTTCCACAAACTTTCCCTTTATAAATTAAGCCATTCGAGAAGGGTGACCTATATATGTTCTTTCTATTATATGTCTATTTGTCTGTCTTGTTAAAATCTATAGAGAACTTCTAGAAAAATTTGAAAGAAAAGTTTGGTACAAATAGAGAATTATTATTTCCGGTAAACATATATATGCAAGTAGTTAGAAGGTTAATTAACGTGGCATGGGAGATTGGGACCCCATGGAATCTTGACCATGGTGGGTATATGGTCGTTGTTTGTCATATGAGGGTAGACCCATACATGGTCATGATCCACGACGTAGGGTAAAGGTTTGAATCAATTTACCATAGGAATTGTAATACACATGTATGATCGATGGAAGAATCTATAGCCCCCACTAAACCTTCAAATTAAGGACCAAGAAGGCAAGAACTTACTTCATTTTTTTTTATATGCAATGCATGGTCATACTTCTTCAATTTTGCAAATAGAAAAAAACAAACATGGTCGTACTTCAAACCTCAGAAAATTCTCCGAGGGGTCCAAAAAGTTTGGATTCAATGGGGCATGCAAGGTCTTCCTCTAGACTAAGGAAAAAGTTTGAAATCCCTTTGCGGACCATGACTAAGTCATCTTTCCAAGTTCTTTCTATTATATTGTAAAGGTCTACCGTGTGAAAGAAACTCAAACTTGGAATAATTTCCTTAATCTTTCTCTCTTAGTATGAATATCAGCATCATCAAAGCCCACCGAAAGGTTTACATCAATCCCATTTAAATTTCCTCACACTATATATGTTCAAATCTAAGACAAATTAAGCCAGAGAAAAATTAAGCCGAGAGAAAAATCTCAGATAAACCATGGAGGAGACAAATACAATATCTATAATCCGTCAAGGGTGTAAGTTAGCAAGAGAACTTGAAGCAAACCTACCAAACCTCACTGAACAGCAGCACAACATGCTCTTAACATCCTGTGTTGAAATCATAAAGGTTTTCAATACAGCAAGGGAACGACTATGCACTACTCAATATCAGGACCCCATGTCACACACCCCCATGAACATGCTAATCCGACAACCACAGGAGTCACAACAGACTCAGATTGAAGCAGCTGCTGATCTGCAGGGATGGCTAAGGTCTAATTACAGTCAAGCAATGGACATATTTCAATTACAACTTCAAGCTGATCAAAGCAGGAACCCATTTGAGACGCAGAAATTGGGGTCCGATGTCCATGTTGCAGCAGCTGGAAGAGATCATGCGGAAGCTCCTGCACGATCTAGGAGCATAGGAGGAGGAGAGTTTCCGGTTCCACCAATTGACGTATCAGATTCTGGTACTGGTAATTCATCCTCACAAAGACAGCGAAGAAGGTGAGATATATTTTTAACTTTGGAAAATCTAATTCAAATGTATGTGATTCAAGTTTTTATTTAGGTCAGTACTGTTACAATGTTTTCTTCTCAATATGGGCGACTTGGAATAATTCCTCTCTGGCTCTAAACCTAAAAGTAAACTTTACTTGCCAAAAAGGAAAAGAAGAAACCTAAAGTAGACAACCATTTCATGGATTATTGCTTTTGCGCTTTCTTTGGAAACATGCAAATAATAATTAGAACCAAAATGAAAACGTTTTGAAAGTAAAACAGTAAGAAGTTGTTTCTTAGAAATGGAAAAACCACTAGCTAGCTAGTTAGTCAGAGAAGCACAATATCCTAGATGTAGTTTCTTCTTCATATATACCATGTTGATTATAGCTCTTGTTACATATTATAAGAAAAGTCTTGATTTTGTTGGAACTAATGAAAAATAGCTAAGCGATTAAGATGTTTAATTAATTACCTTGTCATTTAGGGTGCCAATATTAATATATAGTTATGTTTTATGATTTTAAATCAACAGGAGGGATGATGGGGAGAGACGGACATTGACGGTGCCTGTACCTCGGATTGGAAACACTGAGATTCCGCCGGAGGACGGCTTTACATGGAGGAAATACGGCCAGAAAGAGATACTTGGCTCAAAATATCCAAGGTAATTAATGACTGCCATATATATATCATTATCATGGTTATTGGTTACAGTGAGAGGCAAATTAATTAGATTTATGATTATGCATTCAATGATTCTTGTTATTAGTTTGACACTTTCAATATTAATGCATTGTCCTTTGAAATATACAAGGAAGGCCTTTGATCAAAAACGCTATAAGTACTATCAAATCTATTGATGCTTGCTTTTACCTTTCCTTACTCCTTGGACTTTGACCGGATCCATGCGTACTCTACAATGCATATGACTATCAATTCAAAGCTAATATCAGATAGGTGAATTTCTTAGAAATTAATTGGGTCTCTTATTAAATTTTGTAAAACTGTCAATTGCAAATTCTAACTCTAACCTCTCTTTAAGACTTTGATCAAATTCATGTGAATGGGTCTGCCAGAAATTGACTCATTCTACAAAACAATTAAGGTTTACTACTTTTTGGAAAACGATCTATATTAATTGTACACTAATTAATGCTTTCATTAATTTTTGTTGAAGAAACTTTTAACTGTTTTTTTTTTTAAAATAAATAAAAAAAGAAAAAAAACCCAGATCTTTTAACTTGTGTTTTAATTTAACATAAGAATATTACTTCATCTAAAAACTTAAGTCTATAAATTTGTGCCTAATCATGTTATTTTGATTTCATAAAATTCTTTATTCTTTTTCCTATGTGGAATTCCCTTCAAACGCGAGTCATTGTTTCTCCATTAATTTTGAGAGATCTCTTTTTTTATTTAACAGACAGGTCCTACTAGCTCTCCCTTACTCTCAATGATCCATAGGAACCCCATAAGTCCATGTCCATAAGAACCTTACGCTATATCATTCTTTTTTTGGTTTAGTACATATCATTAAGAATACCATATAGTTTGGCATTTTTCCAAAGATCATTTACATGGACTTTGTAGACTTCTTTTGTGTAATGTACTCTTGAGTGGGCTCAAAGTACATGCTCTATATTTTCCTTCCAACTGCAAAAAGGAACTTGATAACTTTTCTCAGCTTGCCACACGCCACCTTTAGCTAGGGTTGTAAGTAAACTGAACTATTTATGATTGGCTTGATCTTGATTTGGGAAAAAAAATATTGTTGTTGTTTGTTTATTTAGGAAATGAGCCAAGCTCAAGCTCAAATTTAGACTTAACAATTAAATGAGTCAAGATTAAATATAATAATGTGTCATGAACAAACTCATTAATCTAAGACTTGAATTAGTGTATTTAATTAGATGCATACATGTGTAAAATATATTTAGATAGATATGGCATCGAATTGTGTAAATTTGTAAATAAATTTATAATATATCAAATGGCTATTTATAATACATCGGTGATATTAATAGACTAGTGAAGGAGTACATTTTTTTACTTGAAGTGTTTATAATACATGCAAAAAAGAAGGAAAAAAAAAAAAAAAAGGGAAGTTGATCAAGTAGTTCATGAATAAAATTGAGCTTGTCCAATCAAAAAACAAACCAAACTTAAATATATAATATAGTTTGTTAATAAACTTGAGCTCAACATGTGAATTAAATGAATAAACATAAAATTTAAATGCTCGGCTCGGGTTGATTTGTTTACAACCTTACTATTGACTTGTACTACTTGAAGAGATTTTAATTGAGGTCTTAATATATATAAACACCACTTAATTCAAAAGTTTAATCCTATAAGTTTAAGATCAGTTTTGATATATTAAATTCTCTTTTCTCTTTTTTTTTTTTTTTTTCCCCTTCATGTGTGACTTGCACTCACATGGAGAAGGTAGAATTATTGAATGCAACATTCCCATCACGATGTTAGAACTCACATTTGTGGAGTCTACCTACCTTCATATGAGACAAACAACCATTACTAAAAAAATAAATATATAGAAGCTGAGAGAATATTCAATTTTGGACTTTTTCTAACTTAAGGGTTGTCATAATTTTGATTTCTTATTCGTTTACTTGTATTTTGGTCGATGACCGTCTTCATCAGAGGTTACTTTAGGTGCACCCACCAGAAGTTATACCAATGCCCAGCCAAGAAACTTGTGCAGAGGCTGGATGAGGATCCCTACATGTTTGAAGTGACATATCGAGGTAGTCACACATGCCACATGTCATCCACGGCACCATCAATTCCACCACCACCTGATCAAATTTCACATGACATTGCCCAATTTATGGCTTCCCAGCCTCTACCATCTAGTTCAGTTCCTCTAAGCAGTTGGCTCTCAATGGACAGCCTAGGAAGGGGAGGAAGTGGTATGGCTATTGGTGGTGGTGGTGGTAGTGGTAGTGGTGCGGGTCCTTCCACCACACGAAGTGGCAAAGAAGTTGAATTCCCGGTTGCAGATATGGCTGATGTAATGTTTAACTCAGGCAGCAGTAGTAGCAATAGCATGGATTTTCTTTTCCAAGCCCCCGAAGATGTTAAATGGAAGCCAGGTGACAAACAAGGTTGATCGATGGACTAACAGGAAATTTAATAATTTTGTGGAGCTGATTATGACTTATTTCTTCCTATTGCACCTTTTACTTTTGGTAGTAAAGTAGATCATGCATATTTAGAGGTAATAAAATTTGAACCATCCATTTATCGGCAACTTCAAGTATAGGCAGATCAAAATTTTGGAACCGCACTTGGATTTCCTTCTCCGTACTTGGGAAAGAAAGTAGCTAGGTAACCAATCCTAAAGATTTATTATCCGGCAACTTCTTCTTGATAGGTCAATCTTAATTGAGTTTTTCAGGGATGTAACTAATTATTTGCTAACTTTTGTACCATTTTAATATACTATGTTTTTCATGTGGCTTTTATACTTTTGTGTTGCTACAAGTTTACTATAGCCTATAGCTAGGCATGATATGCATGCAAGTCCTAATTTTTCAATTAGACAAGTATTTTTGTTTCTATAAAACTTTATCGGCAAAAATACACTTTACAGCTTTTAACTTCAATCAATTGTTATATTATTACATTAAGTTTAAAAATTGTCATATTAGTCCATTAACTTTGATCAATTGTCATTTTAATCTTCCAACTAAAAACAAAAATGTCATTTTAATCTTCTAATATTTAAAAATTTGACATTTTAGTCCATTAAATAAGTTAATAAAATAATATCTAAATATATTTTTTATTGTCAAAAATGTGAAACAACATCATTTTAAGGGTGTTACCAAAAAAATTTAGCCACAATGGATAGGAGGATAACGGTTACCACTACTCACGTTAAGAAAAATAGTGAACAAAAATGACAAATTTTCAAACTTAGTTAACCAAAATGACAATTAATCAAAGTTATTGGAGGTGACATGCATTTTTGCGTTAAACTTGATGAGAGTGAATTATGAATTGAGCAATTGCAATAAAACTATAATACGTTTATGTGTGGTGCATTGTTATTCACACGAGTGTGACTTACCGATGGGAATATATAAATGAAAAGTTTGATAGGTCCTCTCGTGTGAATTTCCTCGACCACAAGAGGCACAAAATAACATGCGAGATTGAAGTTAGGATCATTTGGCCAAATGCATGCATGGGCGGAATAAGATTTAAGTTGATTCGATCTTTCGAATCATGACATAATTCATTTTTGTTGTTTACTGTGCATATTAACGGTCCTATCCTACATATTTGTTGTCATTCATTCTTCCACCAATTCAATTGTACACTTTCCACTTTCCCCTTTAAATACGCATTGTCCTAGGACTACACTTTTTGGCGACAATACTGTCCCACTCACTGCCTCTCCTTTTGTCTTATCCCTTTAGACTAAAAGAAAATCTGAACCCTATATATATGTATGCGTAGATGTAGAGAAATTCTGCGTTTACACTACATATGTAATTTCGTAGAAAAACAGGTTGCGATTTTGGGGATAAGTTATGATCAAATTGTGTGGTAAAGTCCGCAAGTATCATGTGCTTGATAAACAAATTGTAGACCATCTAGAGGATCAAATATGAAGTCTTTCCATGCTAATTGAGAAAAGAAAAAGCATTCCATCTTATCAGACCCCACTCGATCGTCTCACCCCGGCCTTTCATACCACTTTTTCCACAAGTGTTTGGAAATTTTGGTGATTTTGAATCTTTGGTATTATCTCCTGGGCCCATGTTCTAGATATCAATAATATGCTTTGGGGATAAGTTATTTCCTGCAAACTTAAACTTACTATAAACATCATAATTTCCTTGCAAGCGGGGAAAGTAATGTCACATGGTACAGGAAATCATATTACACAAAAAAAAAAAACGTTACATTAACTTTTACATGGACGCCTAGGCTAGAGGAACTACTCAGTACTACTATATTATATATCATCAAAATTGAAATCACCAAAGTCCAAACCATGAGAAGCCGTCTCCTTACAGGAGTACATAGTGGATACCACGTCTCCGTTATCGGACCCCAAGTTGGGGGACATAATTGCAGGCCCAACCAATTCAAAATCCTTAAAATCTGTCCACAAATAACTATTATTATTATCAGTACCCAAGGAGGAGAGGTTATCAGTTAGATCACTGAGGGCTTCTTCCTTAGATTCTTGTTTTATGGTTGGGGTAGTGGATGAGCTTAGGGCTTGATCATGATCAGCTTGTTTGCCATTGCCCCACATTGAGTCTGGGGGATTATTAACAATATATGTTTCCCAAGGATCAGGTTCCATGATGATTTGTGGCGCCTTTAGAGTGTCTTTGCAAGTGTGAACCCCTATGTATGTGATTTGATACATTTGTGGGTCTTCTTCCATTCTCTGCACTTGTTTGGTTGCTCGGCACCCTTGGTCGTACTTCCGTGTACATCTGAAGTAACTCCTGTTATATATTCACAAATCCAATTAGCTACCTCTTCCTAACAAACTAGCTTCTAATAAAAGAGCAACCTTGAACAAAAGAATAATTAAAGACCTTGGGTGTTTAGCATTGAGGATCTCCTTTTGGCCATACTTTCTCCATGCATGATCGTCATCCGTTGTGTGAGAAACTTTTGCCCATGTCTGTGTGGTCTTCCTGCAAACAACAAAACACAACAATTGGAATCCATGTCTAATTGATGTCACATTGAAACTAATGGTTTCAAAAAAGTACAATTTTTCAAGCTAATCAAAAATAGCCACTTAAATCCAAACCCTTCAAAAAAAGTTGAAATTGAAAGGGGTCAGTTCACAGTTCTGACAGAAAAGTCTATTCAGCTAAAGTGAGGCATATAGCCCATGATTAAAACCATCCCAATTGCTATGATTGATTCCCATACAGATCAGTTTAATTATATATATTATAAGTATTAGATCACATAATTGAAGAAGATGAGTACTACTATATATGACCTTATAATCTTCATATATAAGACATGTATTTGTTTTAGTAATCAAACTGATGGCACGTTTGGATGGGGGAGAGACAAGGATTAGAGTAATTTTAACAAAAACAAATTAGTTTATTTTTAACTAACTTTACTCTACTCTAGTCTTCCCTACTTCCTTCCATCCAGATAGGCTATTAATTAAAATGAGTGGTGGCCGGTAATAATATATATAAAATTATAGGAGAAAAATATACCTTCTCTTGTAACAGCCTCTCCGATCCTTAGGAGTTGGCCTCTTTCTACTCTCGCCAGAGTCGTCAGACCTGGGGTCATCGCAATGTGAATCAGCATGGGAAACAGCCAGATTCTGATGAATTACCTCACCAGACTCACAAGAAGAAGTGAGTACGGAAAGAGTCTCAGTGAAAGATCTCAAGATTTTCGAGACAAGTTCATGAGGTGAGGGTGAGGGTGAGGCATGGTCATGAGTTATTTCCAAGGGCTTGTGGAGAATGGACTTAAGCTGGGTTGCAAAGTCTCGGCCTTCAACTAGCTCTTTGATCACCTTTTTCTGAGTAGTTGATGGACCTTCAGCCCAAGGATGAGTAGTTTCCATAGTATATGATTGTGGATCTAGATAGTTGATGATCTTGTTTGTTTGTTTGAAAGATGAAAAAATTAACTAGCTATAGAGTACTGGGAGATGGTGTTGGGGTTGGTGTTGGTGTTGTTGCGGATGAGGAGGGTGAGAATATGAAGGGGATAAGAGTGTGTGTTTTTTTATATGAGCTACAGAATGAGATGATGAGGAAATGGAGAAGTAATTTAACGGAAGATGTAAGGAAAGAGGGGTGATAGATCATTTCATAGGAAAGCAAGAACGAAAATTCCACGCAGATGCTTACAAAGCCCGTGCTGACGTTTCTACCATGATGTTAGGCTTACGCTGCTTTCCCTTTCAGCTTATCTGGCATAGTAACTTCTTTATACGAACTTTTTCAGATCATGGACTCCCCACCCTACCTCACCACTCTTTACTATTATTATTATTTACTACATTCAGTGCACCTGAATGAACCTGAATTCTTTTTTTTTTTTAACTTTACTCACCTTCTCTTCTCTAGCTAAGGTACACATTTTAAATGTTGTTGCAGAACCTTTTTTTTTTACTGTACGTTGTTGCAGAACCTTTTGTATATACCGTTGTGATGATAAATGCTGGTTGCAACTTTACCAACATTGTGGCCTACCTGGTAAGATCTCCGTAAATAATTTTCAAAATTTGGGACCGAACCTCAATAACTAGTTGTGTGTTGGTGTTCTTTATATTTTATCTTTATTTTAAAGTTTAAACAGTCCAAAAAATAATAAATAAATTTTTTACAAACTAGAAGTATAGGGTCTCGACCGAAAGCAAATAGAGTGTTACTATAGTCACGCCTAGGTAAGAAAGCCACACTAATCACTTCCTTCTACCCATTTTTTGTTTACCAAAAAAATAAATAAATAACTTTTAACTTCTTTGCGTTAAATTATAAACGGCGTACATGATATAATAACTATCACATTAATATCACCACATACCATTAGTGCGATGGTCACTGCACAAGTATAAGTACTTATGAGATGTGGGGAGTAAGGGTCAGGGTTCAAGTCTCCATGAGAGAGTTTCACACACATATATACTTAGATTAGACTAAAATAAAATTTTATCTTCTATTAAAAAAAAAACTATCACTATCAACTAATTCATCAACAACAAAAAATTTATACTTATCCAAAAAGGTGCATTTGAACAAATATCATTTCACTTAAAACCAAAAATTGATAAAAAGATAAACATAAGCATCGTGTCATGTTTAGTTTGCCCCGTATCTTCTTCTATCTATATCAAGTATGGAGGAAATAAGACAATATATACATTTCATTTTAAAAAGGAGGCTCGAAAACATATGAAAATGCACAAGAATACTTATGTATACCATATATGGACCAAAATTTACATATATACAATAATGTCCGCCTCTTACTAAAAACAAGTCATTTATAGATTTTATCAAGAGGATTCTGTCGCTTTAGTGTACTCTCTTTTTCGCAACAAACATTTGGCTTTCAGTAATTTTACCCAAAATTTGTCATACAATTGTAGTCTGCACATAGGACATAAGACATTAGACATCACCTATTCACCTTTGTATCCCCAACTTCCTAATCTGTCCTTAGTGGTTAACTTGTTCCTCAATGCTAACCAACAAATAAATCCATGTCTAGGAATGGCTCTCGAGAACCATATCAATTTACGCTAAATGAAAATGGTAACTTTAAATTGAAGGAAAATGCTAACGACTGTCTTAAGGGCACTTATTAATAATTCATTTAAAGAAAGTTTTTATGAAAAAAAAAATAATTAATATTTTGACAACTTTTTTTATTTTCCATAAAAGTGGTATCAAAACTTTTTTAAAATTAATTATTAATGAATACCCTAAGAACACTCGTTAGCATAACATCTTAAGGAACAAAGCACCCATAGGGTGCTATAGTTATCATTACATAGTGAGATGTCTGCTCAATTTCCTACTTGGAACATTAGATATATTGGTCTAATTAATGACTTCTCTTAGTTTAAGGACCTTCCTCCAATCACGAGTGGTTCTGACTTCTGAGGTATTTTAATGCTCCAACTTTAGATATGGTATAATGGATTCCCTGATTTGATTTGGATCACCTTATTAAAATTTTAAACAACTTATCGAGTTCTTAATTTGCATGTGCTTTTGGTGATGGAAATGACAGGCATCAAGTAAAACACTAATTCTTGAAGGGAAATGATATGTTTACAATATTTTTACAATAAATCATAAGTGGCAGATTGTTATTGGTTATTATTGTTGGGGTAAAAAAAAATCTTAGTGTTAATTTCAAATTTGAACCACTAACAACTACCACATGTGATTTGTTGTAAAAATGTTGTAGATGTAACATCTCTCATCGAGAGTCCTGATTGAAAATGGAACATGCTATTTTTGTATATGGCAAGACATCTGAATCCCATACCTATATAATTTTAAATCCACAACATTGACAAAACTTATCTTCATACGTAACAATTAATGGCAGCTTACCTCATAAGTAATGGATAATTATGGAACATAAACAAGCTATCTGTGTCTTGAAGAGCATGGGGTTCAAGTGATAATTAATAGCCCATCGATAATGATATCTTTCATAGCATCTTGTGTTTATGGTTCAAACAATATCTATTGATCAAAAAAACTCCTAATGAGCACGTACACTCCAAGTAAAATCAAAATAATAAATCTCAATTTGTACATGTAGAACGACAACATGGTCTTGATCCTAACTTTAATTTAGTGTTAAGTTTACTACAAAATTTTACCTATTTAATTGATCAAGCACACACAAAGTAATCCTCTGACTTAATAAAATAAATAAATAAATAACTCATTGTAAAACAAAACAAAACAAAACAAAAGCAAAAGCAAAAGGAAAAAAAGTCCAAACATTTGTGTGTAATTTGAGACATTCAGGAACGCAATTGAGAAGTGAGAACAAAATTAGCAAACTTGATCTGAAACCAATCATGATAATGTATTATTATGTATTATAAAGCAAACCACAGAGCAGTGACCAGTTATAGTAGTCGGGAAGACTGTGGAGTTGCCCAACTTGTTGATCTGAAACAAAAAACAAAAGGCCAACTAACTAATTAAACAATACTGTATATTAGGTGGCTTGCATCACCATAGCCAATAACACGTGTCTTTCGCCATATTTCCTATAAAAATATTCAGTGCAAACCGCGCGCCGTGGTCTTCGGGTCCTCGCCCGAACCTGCCAAATATGTTTTTATCACAAACTCCGACTCTCTCAGTCTCGGACCAATCATCTCATTTTTTCTTTTTGGGTAAGCGTCTGTTTAAATAATTGTTCCACCATTTGGCTCGTTGTTTGATTGTAGGAATGTAGCCACGTACTAGGCACCTACCAAAGGAGATGTTATCTGGTGAGAGATATATATATATATATATATAATATCAAAGTTTTCTTTTTTAGATAAAACACATGTTATCTCCCCAGGTAGAACCTAATAAGAAAGGGACAGTGTTTTAACCAAAAAAAGAAAAGAAAAGAAAAAAAAGAAAGGGACAGTGTGTTTGTCTCTAAAGGTGCATTTGAACAAATATCATTTCACTTAAAACCAAAAATTGATAAAAAGATAAACATAAGCATCGTGTCATGTTTAGTTTGCCCCGTATCTTCTTCTATCTATATCAAGTATGGAGGAAATAAGACAATATATACATTTCATTTTAAAAAGGAGGCTCGAAAACATATGAAAATGCACAAGAATACTTATGTATACCATATATGGACCAAAATTTACATATATACAATAATGTCCGCCTCTTACTAAAAACAAGTCATTTATAGATTTTATCAAGAGGATTCTGTCGCTTTAGTGTACTCTCTTTTTCGCAACAAACATTTGGCTTTCAATAATTTTACCCAAAATTTGTCATACAATTGTAGTCTGCACATAGGACATAAGACATTAGACATCACCTATTCACCTTTGTATCCCCAACTTGCTAATCTGTCCTTAGTGGTTAACTTGTTCCTCAATGCTAACCAACAAATAAATGCATGTCTAGGAATGGTTCTCGAGAACCATATCAATTTACGCTAAATGAAAATCGTAACTTTAAATTGAAGGAAAATGCTAACGAGTGTCTTAAGGACACTTATTAATAATTCATTTAAAGAAAGTTTTTATGAAAAAAAAAAAAAAAGTAATTAATATTTTGACAGCTTTTTTCATTTTCCATAAAAGTGGTATCAAAACTTTTTTAAAATTAATTATTAATGAATACCCTAAGAACACTCGTTAGCATAACATCTTAAGGAACAAAGCACCCATAGGGTGCTATAGTTATCATTACATAGTGAGATGTCTGCTCCATTTCCTACTTGGAACATTAGATATATTGGTCTAATTAATGACTTCTCTTATGGCTTGTTTGGAAGTTTAGAGAGGGTGGAGAGTAGAGGGGAGTAGAGGGAAGGGGAGTAGTGGGAAGGAGAGTAGAGGAGAATGATTCACCTCCACCTTATTTGGATGTTTTTAAAATTAGTAAGGGGGAAGAGAGTAATTAGCTCTTCCCCTTGTGTAATTTTGTTAATATAATAAGGGTGAATTAGGTAATTTACTTGGTCAATAGTTTATGTACTCTACTCCCCCTCCAAATCTCTCCAATTTGGGGGAATTAAAATTGGGGGGCTAGAAGGAGTCCAAACCCCTCCAAACTCCTCCAAACCCCTCCCCCTCATTCTTTAAAAAACTTTCAAACAAGATAATTGCATTACTCTCCCTCCCTCTACTCTACTCCCTCTCCTTTTTTAAACATCCAAACATGCCATTAGTTTAAGGACCTTCCTCCAATCACGAGTGGTTCTGACTTCTGAGGTATTTTAATGCTCCAACTTTAGATATGGTATAATGGATTCTCTGATTTGATTTGGATCACCTTATTAAAATTTTAAACAACTTATCAAGTTCTTAATTTGCATGTGCTTTTGGTGATGGAAATGACAGGCATCAAGTAAAACACTAATTCTTGAAGGAAAATGATATGTTTACAATATTTTTACAATAAATCATAAGTGATAGATTGTTATTGGTTATTATTATTGGGGTAAAAAAAAATCTTAGTGTTAATTTCAAATTTGAACCACTAACAATTACCACCTGTGATTTGTTGTAAAAATGTTGTAGATGTAGCATCTCTCATCGAGAGCCCTGGTTGAAAATGGAACATGCTATTTTTGTATATGGCAAGACATCTGAATCCCATACCTATATAATTTTAAATCCACAACATTGACAAAACTTATCTTCATACGTAACAATTAATGGCAGCTTACCTCATAAGTAATGGATAATTATGGAACATAAACAAGCTATCCGTGTCTTGAAGAGCATGGGGTTCAAGTGATAATTAATAGCCCATCGATAATGATATCTTTCATAGCATCTTGTGTTTATGGTTCAAACAATATCTATTGATCAAAAAAACTCCTAATGAGCACGTACACTCCAAGTAAAATCAAAATAATAAATCTCAATTTGTACATGTAGAACGACAACATGGTCTTGACCCTAACTTTAATTTAGTGTTAAGTTTACTACAAAATTTTGCCTATTTAATTGATCAAGCACACACAAAGTAATCCTCTGACTTAATAAAATAAATAAATAAATAACTCATTGGAAAACAAAACAAAACAAAACAAAAGCAAAAGGAAAAAAAGTCCAAACATTTGTGTGTAATTTGAGACATTCAGGAACGCAATTGAGAAGTGAGAACAAAATTAGCAAACTTGATCTGAAACCAATCATGGTAATGTATTATTATGTATTATAAAGCAAACCACAGAGCAGTGACCAGTTATAGTAGTTGTGAAGACTGTGGAGTTGCCCAACTTGTTGATCTGAAACAAAAACAAAAGGCCAAGTAACTAATTAAACAATACTATATATTAGTTGGCTTGCATCACCATAGCCAATAACACGTGTCTTTCGCCAAATTTCCTATAAAAATATTCAGTGCAAACCGCGCGCCGTGGTCTTCGGGTCATCGCCCGAACCTGCCAAATATGTTTTTATCACAAACTCCGACTCTCTCATGGCATGTTTGGATGTTTAAAAGAGGAGGGGGAGTAGAGTAGAGGGAGGGAGAGTAATGTAATTACCTTATTTGGAAGTTTTTTAAAGAATGAGGGAGAGGGGTTTGGGGGAGTTTGGAGAGGTTTGGACTCCCTCTAGCCCTCCAATTTTAATTCCCCCAAATTGGAGAGATTTGGAGGGGGAGTAGAGTACATAAACTATTGACCAAGTAAATTACCTAATTTACCCTTATTATATTAACAAAATTACATAAGGAGAAGGACTAATTACTCCCTTCCCCCTTACTAATTTTAAAAACATCCAAATAAAGTAGAGGTGAATCATTCTCCTCTACTCTCCTCCCCACTACTCCCCTTCCCTCTACTCTCCTCCCTCTCTAAACTTCCAAACAAGCCATCAGTCTCGGACCAATCATCTCATTTTTTCTTTTTGGGTAAGCGTCTGTTTAAATAATTTATTCCACCATTTGGCTCGTTGTTTGATTGTAACCACGTACTAGCCATCTACCAAAGGAGATGTTATCTGGTGAGAAATATATATATATATAATATCAAAGTTTTCTTTTTTAGATAAAACACATGTTATCTCCCCAGGTAGAACCTAATAAGAAAGGGACAGTGTTTTAACCAAAAAAAGAAAAGAAAAGAAAAAAAAGAAAGGGACAGTGTGTTTGTCTCTATGCGCAAAGCGCAATGTAGGTTAATCATCATATCAAACGGGAAGTGACGATGAGCCATTCATATTCTTCAATTGAGTTCAAAACACATGAACGGCAAGTTTGGACACGTGCGGATCATCTCTTTATCTTTATTTTAAAAGAGGGAAAGCACTGTCCCTTGTACTTATTATAGAATTAATAGTGTATATTTAATTACTGCTTTGTTTCTTAGAAACGAATTTACAAGTTTTGAATAAAAACATGTGCACAGATAATACTATTTATACAGAGATGATGAAAATAAGAAAATGTGGTGATAATCATTTAATATGCTTGGACTTTGAAAAATAAAAAAGAGAGAAAAAAACGAAAAAGATGAAGGAATATAAATATTAGAGTAAATTGCAAATTACATCCTTAGAGTTTTGGCCCTAAAGTTTTAAAATGTGAATTTTACCTCATGAAGTTTGGGGTGTTTGGATTTTACACCATGATATTTCAAAATTTGGATTTTATTCCCTAAAGTTTGGAAGTGTTTGGATTTTACACTTCCAAATTTCTGAAATTTGGGGGTGTAAAATTCAAACACTTCCAAACTTTAGAATGTAAAATATAAACATCCCTAAAATTTGAGAGGTAAAATCCAAATTCTGAAATTTCAGAGTGTGAAATCCAAACACCCCCAAACTTTACGGGATAAAATTCATATTTTAAAACTTCAAGGTGTAAAATCCAAACACCTCCAAACTTTAAAGGTGTAATTTGTAATTTACCCTAAATATTACCTTTAATAATTTAATAATGGTTGAGAATAGAAGAGAAAGGAAATGAGAATTGAATTAGGTTAGATGAATGATCAAATAATTAATTAATTGTAGGGAAAATGGTTATAAAAAATATGGATAGAAAAGATGGACATGGGATGACAGTTGCCTTTTCAATCCGTGGTTCTAAAATGACTTTCACCATTTGGACAAGGAATTGTATTTTATCCAGCACTAGCTTTCTATATTCCTCAATCCATAGTTCAAACATAAATAAATAAAACCATTTAATTAATACATCTTCAACTCGAGAAAGTATCCTATAGGATATTCTCTCCATGTTAGCAATTTGTTTGGTGAGACTACCCACTAAAAATTGGACATGTGTAGCAAAATAAAAATACCATAATACCCTTAAAGTTTACAATAGCCCGCCCATTTTTCCCACTTTTTTTGCCACTAAAACACCAAAAAATTTCTTTTTTCCAATATTTAGAAACACAACTCTCTCAAAAACAAGAAATACACTCCCAAATGCCTCCAAACTTTAAGGGTGTAATTTGCAATTTATGCTAAATATTACATTTAATAATATAATAATGATTGAGAATAGAAGAAAAAGGAAATGAGAATTGAATTAGGTTAGATGAATGATCAAATAATTAATTAATTATAGGGAAAATGGTTATAAAAAATATGGATAGAAAAGATGGACAAGGGAAGACAGTTGCCTTTTCAATCCCTTTTTCTAAAATGACTTTCACTATTTGGACAAGGAATTGTATTTTATCCAGCACTAGCTTTCTAAATTCCTCAATCCATCGATCAAACATAAATAAATAAAACCATTTAATTAATACATCTTCAACGCGAGAAAGTATCCTATGGAATATTCTCTTCATGTTAGCAACTTGTTTGGTGAGATTACCCACTAAAAATTGGACATGTGTAGCAAAATAAAAATACCATAATACCCTTAAAGTTTACAATAGCCCGCCCATTTTTCCCACTTTTTTTGCCACTGAAACACCAAACATTTTTCTTTTTTCCAATATTCAGAAACACAGCTCTCTCAAAAACAAGAAATACACTCCCTATCACTTTTAGTCGCCGACAGAAAATCACATTTGTCATTGCCGGCGATCTCGCTCCACCCAAAAAAGTTCTGACAACTGCTCTAGCCTAACAGCAACATCGCGAAACACCGAAGTAGAGGTTTTGGCGATTGAACAATGGTGGACTGATTGTTTCCACCACCCACCTCACCTCTATTTCAAAATCCACCAAAAAAAAAATGTGATTAGATATGGTGAGGATATTTTGAAGTCACATTTTTTGTTATTGTGTTGTATCATTTCTTAGCCAAAGTTCATCCATTTCTTTTATCTGTAGCACTGTTTTATTTTATTTTTTTCAGTTCATCAAATGACCTCCTGAAAGGAACCCATTTCCTTCATTTCTAATTGGGCCTTATTGAACCAATAGTAAGTTTGTTAAGTGGCTATTCCATTTTTTATTCATTTTGAAAAATTCCATTGGTTGTTTTTTAATTTCTATATTGTTGTTATACAGGACCTTTATTTTTAATTGGAGGATTTGATTCTTGATCAATACGTATGAATTATTAATTTTTAACAATTCATTCCCATTTGTAATATAAGTTTTGATGAAATATTACATATATATAGTATTAAAAAAAAGGGTATTTGAGGAAATACAGTTAATACTCTGTTAGTGTGAGGATAAGAGTCCAAATTTGTATATTGGGTCTTGGGCCTTATCTGAAGACGTGGATATGTCCGAGGAGGAATAAATGATTGGGAGAGGCCTAAAGTTGAGGATCACGTAAGGAAAGGATAGAAAAATACAATCCGAGGAGTATATCCTTCTCGAATACTATGAATATCAGTCAAGCAGGTACTTGGGCGGTTTAGGCGACCTTCTAGGAAATTCCAATGATAAGAATGAACTTTAAGCACGTACAAAGGCAATAAGAATACAAAAATATCTAAAAGAAAAACTGCTACCACCGCATTAAATGCACTGCAGCAACTTTTCAGACCGCATTTATGTGGAGAAGACCTCTGAACAGTGCAGTCTCAAACATCACCATTCACAGAGAGCCAAAGAAGATGTCTGATAGGACATATACTTGAGTGAAGACTTTGATGATTAACAAGTATACGATCAAGATGGTCTGAAAGGAAACTATATAATGTAAAAGACCTCCCATAAGAGGGGGATCGGAAAATATAGTGAAACAGGAGAGAAAAAGAATTACTATAGCACTAAGGTCTATATTAGCTTTTAGGAACAATGGTTCAAGTCATAGTTCATCTCCTGGGACACTAATTTCATCGAGTTTTACATGTGTTTTTGTGCTTGTTCATTTTTTAAATCCTTACTAGCTGTTGTCCAATTCACAGATAGTCCAGCTCTTATACCCACTCTCTATAAATTTATTGTATTGGGCTCATTGGACTCATATCCCATATCTTTTAGGCCTGGGCTACAAATCGTAACCCTACAGTTAGTATTTGAGTTAGGTCAAAATTATAATATTTTGATTATGGGTATGATGCCCAATTGAGTGTGTTGTGTGTTTATGGCTAAGATATAAGAGCATTGCCCCTTCCCTTTGTCTGGGCATTATAGTATTTACTGTGTGTTGTGTTTACTATCTATGATTTCAACAGAGTATATGAGTATTAGTATATGTGTGTTTACTATCTTTGTGTGTTTATGGCTGAGATACAGGAGCATTAGTATATGTTTTTTTTCTTTTAATTTTTTAAAAGCTCCCCTTTTTCTTTTCTAATTGTTTCTATGCAATGCTTTTTTTTCTCTTGTTTGTGTTAGACTAATGCAATGGAGTTTCAAAGAAATGTTATTGATGTGGCTAAGAACAATGATGGAGAAAAAAATGAGAATGTCATTGATGTGGATGAAGGCAATGATGAAGAAGAAAATATTGAGAATGTAACTTTTGTTGAAAGTGGGGAAATCAAAATGGGAATGCAAGTGAGTTCCGAAGAAGAAGAAGAATATAACATGTATAATGAATACGCATTAAAGAAGGGGTTTAGCATTCGAAAAGCAACTAGACGAATAGTAAATGGTGTTGTTAAGCAAAGAGAATTTGTGTGTTCTAAACAAGGTTGTAAAGAATTTGAAGACCCTTTTGATGTGAAAAAAATACAATCATTTAGAGACAACGACAGGTTGTTGCTNGTAATTTTCACAGTCCAGTTTCTCTCATTTATTGAGATCAGCAACTATACCTTTGGAAGCCATTTCACTACAAAATTTCACAAATGGGACATTACACACACATTTCAAAAATTTTGACGTTTAATCTAAAATAAACTTAAATAATCAACACACATCGCAAGATCGAAAATTCGCTAAGCTTTTTAATCATCTCTTGCGCCACTAGTGTTTATCACTAAGCTTAATTTTAATCTATTCAAGCAAAATTATGTATGGGAGATAATTCAACTCAACCATACTCCCACTATTCCATATTTCAATTCTAAACATTTACAAAATATATGTATTGAAAATAATTCATCAATATTATCAATTAACTATTAAGCCAAACATGCTATCACAATGTAAACTCATGAGAACAATTCATATAGGCATCTCATTATTTCACTAAGAAATAATTATTGCTTTGTCACGTTAAATATTTATCTTTTATACCATATTTCACTAAGAAATAATAATGGAATTTAAACAATTTACAAAATTAAATCAATTCCATATCATTGAAGCATATACCTTTTACGTTTCATGAGAAATAAATGCTAGGCTTGTATATTATATATTTCAATGAAATAATTGGATGGATTTAATAGAGTTTTAATCCAGATAAATTATCGCAAATATATCATTGACCATTATATAGAGTTGGTCATATATATATATGTGTGTGTGTATGTATTTAAAAAAAATGTGAAATAGTTACAACAGGATTAATATACCCAAAAAAAAAAAACTCTCAAAGATCAAAGACCCCAAACGGAGCACATGTGCACATTGAATAGTGTACACTAATAGAGCAAAAAAGAAAAAAAAAATACAAATAGGTGTTTAAGAAGTAAGCAATTGTGGGACCTCCTTTTTGTATTTCATTAGCTGTCACTCTAGCCTAGGCTTGTCCAAACCCATCCGAGACCCAATCCACCCGGAGGACTCAACCGGAACCGATCTGAAACTGGCCGACCCGACTATTTCGGCGGTCGACGGCGGGTCTTCTCCCCTCAGAAACCGACTCCGGCGGGTCGGTTTTGGTTTCTATCCCCCAAAACCCGAAAAACCCAAACCGACCTAAGAAAAACCCAGATTCCAACGAGAAACCCAGATCTCGGCGAGAAAAATTCCAGAATCTGGTGAAAAAAAACCCAAATCTCGGCCAAAAAACCTAGAGATTCCGATGAGATTTTTGTCGGATCTCGAGTTTTCTCACCTGTTTTCTCGAGTTTTCTTAGAACCCAGACGCCGACCGACCCGCCCACCACCCGTAGAAGTCTAATCCGTTTGACCCGTTTACTCCGGCGGTCGGTAATGGGTGAGATTTTTCATAACCCGATTTCGTCGGGTCGGTTCCGGGTTAGGCACCAACCCGACCTGTGGACAGCCCTACTCTAGCCCTTTTGGCGAGTGGCAGACACGTGATATGCTAAACGCCTAAAACAGGTTGTCTTCTACCTTCATCTTCCCAATTTCTTTCAGCCAAAAAAAGAAAAAAAAAAAGAAGAGGAGTTTTAGACATGAACTTCAAAGTTTTATATCTTCTTCATTTCAAGTCCATTTTTAACGTACCATATACCGATTTAAAGCTTATAAAATATAGATTCATAATATGAAATCATATTTTGCAAATAGTAATCATATAAGAACAGTTTTGTCCTTAAAGTTTCGGTGTTCTAAGTTTTGTTAAACTATATCTCATGGCACACTTAGAGATTCACTACGAAACTTAAGGAAGATATTAATACATGTAATATAAACAACATATATTAATTTTAAGGCATGGAATGCTTAGAATCAAAACTTGTCATAGAAGGCCACGTGAGGTGCATAGAAATTCATAACATATCTCAGAAGCATAAAACGCATTTAGAACTAATCATATATGCCTATGACATCGAGAACAACCTATAAAAACTTTGATACCAATCTAAGAAATAGAGACTTGCAGTGGAATATAAACAATTGGTTTTTCGCTATACCTCTCTTGGCCTAAACTGACGATCACACAAGAGCTTTAAGATTGTTTTACGTTGTCTAGAGCCAGCATCCACGCAGACCAGCTATTCAAACATGTTCTGAATTCCAATTTGTATAACTCACAATCAAAAAACATTTCTCGACAGTGTTACACACTACTAGAGTGATGTAAACATAACCCACAACCTAAGAGCCTTACAACACTATGCAAACACTACGAGAAATGCATAATTTGTTCACTGTTCAATGGATACCACTCTTGGTGTTTATATACACACTACTCCATTAATATAGAGTGGGATAGTGGACTTAGTAGGGTAGAGTAACAGTCCAAACCATTACTCCATAACTCTTGGATGTTACAATTATCCTGAAGTATACAAAAGGACATGCCCACTTTGAGTGTCCATCCATATTCTTTTCAGTTTCTAATAGGTATAAAAGTAACAAAATCATACTCCTTTTTAGCAAAGGAAGTTGGTGGTGCAAATAATCTTGGATTCTTAAGGTGAGATTGTCATAATTTATTGCGGACTATAAAAAAACAAATTATTGAAGCTGGAGATGGGAAAAATATCATTAATCATTTCAAAAAAAGGCAAAGTGAAGATCCAATGTTCTTCTATTCAATGCAAGTAGATCAAGATAATAGAATGACAAATTTCTTTTGGAGAGATGGTAGGTCAAAATTAGATTATGACTCTTTTGGAGATGTTATTTTTATACTATTTATCGAACCAATAAGTACAACTTAATTTGTGCACCATTTGTGGAGATTAACCATCATTAGAACAATATTTTATTTGGTTGTGCATTTCTAGTAAATGAGACTATTGAGTAATTTATTTGGTTGTTTAAGAATTTTTTGATTGCAATGGGAGGAAAACAATCAATATCCATTTTTTTTAAATCAAGACCAAGCAATGGCAAACGTAATTAAGGAGGTTTTCCTTAAGTCCTGACATTGACTTTGTCTGTGGCATATTAGTCAAAGTGCAAAAAAAAAAAAAAATTGTTGGACTTTAAAGCAATCATAATTTCCAAGAAAGTTTCAATAAATGCTTATATGGAAATATGAATGTAACGGAGCTTGAAGCTACTTGGAGTGAGATGATGGGGAAGCATAAGCAACAAAATAATGATTGGCTTAATAGGTTATACCATGTTTGAGAAAAGTGGTGTCCATGTTTTAATGTAGACTTCTTTTCAGCAAAGATAAAGTCCACCCAACAAAATGAGAGCACAAATAGTTTTTTCCCATAAAATCATGAAAACTTTCTTGCCACTTATTCAAGTTATTGAATTTTATGAGGAAAAAGTGGCACAAATGCATCAAGAAGAAACAAATGAAGATTTCCGTTGCAAGAATGGTATACCTGCAAAAGTTAATAGGTATGGAGGTGGGTTGAAGCATGCTGCTAATGTTTATATTCTTGTTTTTTTAAAAATGTTTGAAGATGAGTTCTCTTTGGGTATAGGATTGAGTTGTGTTGAAACTAAACATCATGATGATGAATTTACTTTTTCACTAGTTGGTGGTGATGGTAATAGGATGCATATTGTGCATTTTAATTGATTTAATTTGACTATTTGTTGTGATTGCAAGTTACTTGAGACTTTGGGCTTGTTATGTTGCCAAGCTTTAAGGGTGTTTCTTGTGAATAATGTGAACATGATACTGGAAAAATATATATCAAGTAGATGGAGAAGAGATGCAAAGAAGAGGTTGATTTATGCTAATTCATGTCAATTAAATGAGAAATCTACTCATGCATTGCGAATGAGCGAGTTAAGTCATATGGGGTATAGTCTTTTTGATAAAGTTGCTTCCTATAATGAGGTGACCAAATTTGTCAAAAAGAAGTTGAGTGAAGTGACATGGGAGGCTTAGCAAATGATTATGACTATGAATAAGGTAAAAAATGTTGGTAAAGAAAGTCATCAAGAAGATCTTACAAATGATGATAATTTACAAATTTGCTTAGTTGGTGATAAACCAATTCTTGATCCACAACATGTGAGAACGAAGGGGGTTAACTAACAAAAGAATAAAAGGTCTGTTGGAAAAGGGAAAGAATAAAAATGTTAAAAGTGCAACAATTTCTCAAGTTCTACAAGCTGGTTCTATGATGCATGGTAATTTCAGTTTTATTAATTCAAATATTGTTTTCCTTAGTTTTATCAATTAATTTTAATTTTGTTTCTATTCTTCATATAGTACCACAAACAATGGTAAAATTTCTTTAAAGATGTAGACGAATGATGCAAGAAGGTATGTTCAGGACTATGTGAATTTGAACACCTTGGCAAATGATTAGAAGTTTTTTTGACCTTGTTACTTCCTCTAAAACCTTATAGAAAACTGATTTTATATCTTAGAGATAAACTAGAATGATTGCTTCATTGCACTAAGCATTTTGGTAGACCGAAGTACAAAAGCAACTTCTAGTTTTTTCTAAGAGATTGGAGGGCATGAACCCCAAGGGGTGTGGCGTATTGGTCAGGCGAACTCTAGGGCGAGCAGTAAAACTCTTACATCTTGGATTGGGAGAATTTAAGAGAATTAAAACTTCTTACTGAGTGCCTGTGCATCCGAGGAAAGTCTAAGAACCCTTTCAAACTGCGCTAGCACGAAGATAATATATGGGCTTGATCTGCTGATTTGGCAGAACAAAATTGGGCTTTATCTGCCGATTAGGCAGATCGACCCAGTTTCATCCAATGGCATGTTGGATGAAAAATCCAATTGCAAATTTTCAAGAGTTGGCATCCAGCTGGAAATCATTATCTTACCTTTTTTTTTTTTTTTTTTTTTTTTTTTAAAATTTGCTCAACACAACTCATTTGCGAAACGTAATCTACACCACTCTTTTTTTTTTTGGTTGAAAATTGAAATAATCTACACCACTCAATCATTCATAACTCATAATTGATAAATAGATACCATTAAAATACACACACATATATATATATATATATAAATATAATTAAAAAAAAAAAAAAGAGCAGAAGAGTAATTGAAAAGAATCAAGCCGCCGCGGCTTCTGGAGTGTTCTGTTAGTATAGCTTCCACGGATTTATTGCCACCAATTCCATCCTCTCACTCACTACACCCTGTCTCTCTTTCTCTCTCTTCCCAGCCTTTCTCGCTCAGATCTCTCACCATAAGGTAACTCTTTCTCTCTCCTCCTCCCTCCCTCTTCTTTTCAAAGTTTACAATTTTTTTTTTTTTTAGTTATAGATTGTTGATGATTTTTTTTTTTTTTTGGATTGTTGTGAAGTTTCAGGATCAGTGGGCTTTTTTTTTTTCTGATCGAATATTTGAAATCTCAATAATAATATAATGACTCATATCCTTCCCTAGATCTGCCTTTTCCCCTACGGTTTGTTGTTTCTATCCTCCTGTTTGGCTTCCGAGAAAATCAGTATCAAAACAATTAATTCAAAAAACTAATTTAAATTTTTTTTTTTTGATTGTTAGACGTTTCTCGGAAACCAAACGAATTATAATTTATGCACGTGGAATTTGGGTTAAAAAAAAAAAAAAAAAGAGGAACGGTTGTTTGTTTTGTTTTTTTCGTTTTGTGATATTATTGCTTTGGTTGTTTGTTGTTTGGCCTTAACTGAAGCGAACGCGGCAACCAAAGAGAGCGAGACCGTGAACGGGCTCAGGCTCGCGCCGGCGGCAAATCCAAGCAGCCAAAAGGCGATGGCCTCACCCCTGAACAACGCCGTGAAAGTATATCTCTCCCTCTCTCTCTCTCTAACTTTGATCATTCTTTATTCTCTGTGTGTTTCGATGTAATTTTTGCACAAAGCTTTTTTTTTTTTTTTTTTCTTTATTTCCTGAAAATTACTTAAAAGAACAATTTTTTTGGGTTTTTTTTTTTTAAAAAAAAAAAACATTTTATTAAGAAGAATTTGTTGAAAAAAATAAAATAAAATTATAGAATACTTTGGGAGAGTGGTGCAGATCAGATCTGACGAGTTCTCTCCTCTATCTGAGGAGATCTCAGCCGATCCAGCGAGATACGGTAACCTGGAATAATGGTTAAATTACTCTTTTATCCTGTTTGTATTTTTTAATTAAAATTATTTAACTAAATGATAGAGATATTTTAGAGAGTTTAAGAACTTGTGTGGGAGTATTTTAGTACATAAAAAGTTGAAAACTAAATCGGGAATCCTGCTATTAATGTTATAAAATAGATTATTACTTTTTAAGTGAAAGGTAAATGACAAGCTTAGATTTGTCATATTGGCACTAAATGGTGTTAATGAAGTTACCAATAAAATTAAAAAACATAGCTGCAATTTGGGCTTTATTGGTTAATGCTATCATGTTTTTGAATGAATGTAAAGTATCTAAAGAATTGCATTCAAGTTCTGCCAAATTGTTAGATACTATACATTCATGGTGGAAATTAAAATTTTGTCAACTCCATGGTGGAAATTTTAGAAAAATTTTGATTTTTGAAATTTGCCCCCCTTGGTATAGAAAATGTAAATGTAATATCATTGTGTCCATATGTCTGGATCTATATTCATTTATAGGGTACACTATTATCAAAAAAAAAAAAAAAATTCAACAGTTTTTAATCTATGTGTTTTACTTATATTAATGAATGAATGGAAAAGATTAGAACAATTGCGTAAGTCTCTTATCCTTGTGTCTAATAAGGGATTTGAGTTTGAATCACGTCTACGCAAAAAAAAAAAAAAAAGATTGGAGTCTTAGTTGAGAAAGGGTTTTATTTTTAATAATAATTAATTTATTTCTTTTAGGGATGCTAAGGCACTACAAGAAAAGGCGGCAAGGAAGGCGGCGCAATCTGCAGGAGGGAACAATGCAGGTGGTGGTGGATTAAAAAGATGAGAGATGTTACTTGTAGGGCCAGTAGATATGGGGATGTGAGTACTGGATTAGATGTGGATTTACGGTTGTTGGAGTCATCGTCATGTGTTTTATGTCGTTTGAAAACAAACTAATTTGAATGTTTGCTTGGAGGGCATATTCATAATCTTGACTTCTAAACCTTTTATTTGTCTCTGATTTGGAAATGAGAATCTAATTCCCATTATGTAGCTTTGTGCAATTGGTTTATGTTTTTCAAGTTTTTTTTTTCCTGCATTTTTATCCACTGGCAATTAGATTTTAATAATGGGAAAAATTATTGAAGGTCCAAGGGTATTGGTTTTAAGATATATTTTTTATAACTTTTTTATGCGAAAATTAAAAAAAAATTAATTTTTTTTTTTACCCTTTTTTTACATTTCCCAATTGGCATGGTAACTTGAACAAGATTTGTCGTGGAGGAGATTTATTGTAATTTCATGTTGTGCATTTTGATACCATGAATAGCTGCCAGATTTAATTAATGAATGGCAAAGTTGAAAATTTATGAATTGCTTGTATTTGTGCATTGCTGCATGTAACGAGAATAGTTGGATGATGAATGTGTGTAGAAATACATAATCATGGTATGACAGTTGAAATTGCTAGTACTCACGTTCATGAGCAGATTGCAAGGGATTAGTAGTTGTGCAGCATATCTGGCACAAATCTGAGTCTGCTTGTTAGTTTATAATGTTATGGCTTATTTGGATGGAGGGGGA
>NW_027069686.1:140437-145267 GCF_002906115.3 Quercus suber | reverse complement strand
TTTTATTAAGAAGAATTTGTTGAAAAAAATAAAATAAAATTATAGAATACTTTGGGAGAGTGGTGCAGATCAGATCTGGCGAGTTCTCTCCTCTATCTGAGGAGATCTCAGCCGATCCAGCGAGATACGGTAACCTGGAATAATGGTTAAATTACTCTTTTATCCTGTTTGTATTTTTTAATTAAAATTATTTAACTAAATGATAGAGATATTTTAGAGAGTTTAAGAACTTGTGTGGGAGTATTTTAGTACATAAAAAGTTGAAAACTAAATCGGGAATCCTGCTGTTAATGTTATAAAATAGATTATTACTTTTTAAGTGAAAGGTAAATGACAAGCCTAGATTTGTCATATTGGCACTAAATGGTGTTAATGAAGTTACCAATAAAATTAAAAAACATAGCTGCAATTTGGGCTTTATTGGTTAATGCTATCATGTTTTTGAATGAATGTAAAGTATCTAAAGAATTGCATTCAAGTTCTGCCAAATTGTTAGATACTTTACATTCATGGTGGAAATTAAAATTTTATCAACTCCATGGTGGAAATTTTAGAAAAATTTTGATTTTTGAAATTTGCCCCCCTTGGTATAGAAAATGTAAATGCAATATCATTGTGTCCATGTGTCTGGATCTATATTCATTTATAGGGTACACTATTATCAAAAAAAAAAATTCAACAGTTTTTAATCTATGTGTTTTACTTATATTAATGAATGAATGGAAAAGATTAGAACAATTGCGTAAGTCTCTTATCCTTGTGTCTAATAAGGGATTTGAGTTTGAATCACGTCTACGCAAAAAAAAAAAAAAAAGATTGGTGTCTTAGTTGAGAAAGGGTTTTATTTTTAATAATAATTAATTTATTTCTTTTAGGGATGCTAAGGCACTACAAGAAAAGGCGGCAAGGAAGGCGGCGCAATCTGCAGGAGGGAACAATGCAGGTGGTGGTGGATTAAAAAGATGAGAGATGTTACTTGTAGGGCCAGTAGATATGGGGATGTGAGTACTGGATTAGATGTGGATTTACGGTTGTTGGAGTCATCGTCATGTGTTTTATGTCGTTTGAAAACAAACTAATTTGAATGTTTGCTTGGAGGGCATATTCATAATCTTGACTTCTAAACCTTTTATTTGTCTCTGATTTGGAAATGAGAATCTAATTCCCATTATGTAGCTTTGTGCAATTGGTTTATGTTTTTCAAGTTTTTTTTTTCCTGCATTTTTATCCACTGGCAATTAGATTTTAATAATGGGAAAAATTATTGAAGGTCCAAGGGTATTGGTTTTAAGATATATTTTTTATAACTTTTTTATGCGAAAATTAAAAAAAAATTAATTTTTTTTTTTACCCTTTTTTTACATTTCCCAATTGGCATGGTAACTTGAACAAGATTTGTCGTGGAGGAGATTTATTGTAATTTCATGTTGTGCATTTTGATACCATGAATAGCTGCCAGATTTAATTAATGAATGGCAAAGTTGAAAATTTATGAATTGCTTGTATTTGTGCATTGCTGCATGTAACGAGAATAGTTGGATGATGAATGTGTGTAGAAATACATAATCATGGTATGACAGTTGAAATTGCTAGTACTCACGTTCATGAGCAGATTGCAAGGGATTAGTAGTTGTGCAGCATATCTGGCACAAATCTGAGTCTGCTTGTTAGTTTATAATGTTATGGCTTATTTGGATGGAGGGGGAAAGAAGGGGGAGAGGAGGAGAGAAGAGTAGAATTGGTTAAAAATAAGCTAATTTTGTGTTAAATTTCACTCTTCCTATGTCCAAACAAACCATTATTCATTTCCTTTTCTTTCTTCTTGAGCTGGCCACATTTCCAACAACTTTGTGTGAATGTGCTCGGAAGTAGTCACAAAATACCATGTAGACATCACCTTCTTTGAGCCTGCTTCTTTGCGGTGCTTTGTACGAGCATGAATCATAGATAATTTACTTTATTAGATAATGTTCATGCTTTGTGATGATGAGTTCCCATGTAGCTTTGTGCAATTACTTTTATTAGAGATGATGTTCATGCTGCCGCACTACATTTTATATTGAAGTTATTGCAGAGCAGATTCTCCTGGGTGTAGTTGATCATCACATTTCCTTAATTATTCAAATATCACCCCTACATTTTGTTGCAACTATAGTGTAGTTAAATACGTGGAGATGTTTGTCTTTAGAAGTATATAACTGTTGAATTGGAAACTCTGTTTTTGTCTTTCAAGGGGGAGGTGGGTGGGGTTGATCGTATCATATAAGCATGTTGAGTGAGATTTGTATTGATTAGAATTCATGTTCTCAAAAGCCTGTTACCATTTGGTGGCTAAGGTTAGCTACGTCCTCTAAGAGCATTCTCATCAGGTGTTCTATAAAAAATGTCATTTTAACACACTAAAAACCTACTTTACTATTTTAACACATCATTTTACAACATCTCATTTATCAGATGTTCTATTTTTCACTTCTATACATTAAAATAATATTTACAACATATTAAAATAATATATTAAACTCCTCTTCAGTTCCCACCATCATCAACAGCAACAACAGTACAATCACCACCGCGGCAACAACGGCCACCAACAACCACTGCCACAACAACACCAACAACCGCCACAACAACACCGACAGCCACCACCGGCACAAATCCACATCCACCAACACCACCTTATTAAAAAAAAAAAAAATCCACAACAACCCAAAAAATAACCACTACAATCAACCCACAACCACTACAATTAATCACTCAATATCAGATCAGCCCAAATTGCAGCAAAAAAAAAAAAAAAACCCACAACTAGAGAGATCGGCACGGCAAAACCTACATCCCAAATCAAACAAACCCACATCCCAAATCAAACAAAACCAAAAGCAAAACCCACCACTGCAAACCGATTGAGAGAAATCCGATGGTGGGAGGTTCCGATGACGTGGTGGATGGCACGACAAGCTCGACGGCGTGGCGTGGCGTGGTGATCAGGCCATGGGTTGTTGTGGATGTGGTGGGTCGGGTTCGTGTGGCTGTGTTGGTGGACGGCGATCTGAGAGTGCAGGTCGGCGTGTGGCTGTGTTGGTGGACGGCGATCTGAGAGTGTATGTCGGGTTCGTGTGGCGTGGCGTGGCTTGATGCTCCTGGGTTTCGTCGGAGAGGGAGGCAGTGGTCTGGGTTTCGTCGGAGAGGGAGGCAGTGGCTTGATGCTCCTGGGTTTCGTCGGAGAGAGAGCAAAGAAATGAAGTGAGAGAGCAAAGAAAGAAATGAGAGAGAGAGCATATCCAATTCGGTGAAGGAATGAGGAGACAGAGGGAAGAAGAGGCGATGAGGTGACATTTGAAGTGGGCCCAGCGAGAATAAAAAATGAATATAAATTATAGTAAAGGTGTACAGTACGCTCTCAAATTTGAGAGCGTACTGTAGCATGTTGCATAAAAATGGCACATATAAGATACCTGATGAAACTCATATTTGGAGATTTCATGTGCCAAATGCCAAATATTATAGCATTTAACACATATAACAAACCTGATGGGAATGCTCTTAAAAGAAAGCTACCGTTATTTTGTTTGCTGATTAACCGGTATTGATACGCAGTTAGCTCTTGAACTGGGTTTATTTATTTATTTATTTATTTTTTATATTTTATTTTATTTTATTTTTATTAAATAACATTGATTTTCAAAAAATTTCATTAGTTAGTATGTTTTCAAAACTATTTAGAAATTTAACATCTCAAGGGTAATGAACTTGATTTTGGAATGCTAAATTCGACTCCATTAGACTTGTTTTCTGTCAAATTGAAATCGAGCCTTACAGACTCGATTTCGATACTCACTCAACAAAAGCAAGAACAACGAAGAACATCGAAGAAACAACGAAATCAACAAACCCACAGCAAAATCAACAAATCCAAGCAAACCCACAACAAAATCAACAAACCCAAGCACCAGTGTCGTGATTGAGGCTCGGAAGCTAACTTGGAACTCAGAAATCAAGCTACCTTCTTCTTCTTCTTTCTTTTTCTTCTTCTTCACTTGGTCAGATTCTTCTAGGTAATTTTTTTTTCTTTTGATCGTGGGGTTCTTTGGTTAGATCCTCCATCTTCTCCGTCAGATTCTTCCACTTCTTCTTCTTTCTTCTTCTTCGTCACTTAGTCAGATTCTTCTTTTTGCAATACTGAACTCGAGCTCTATAGGCTTGATTTTGAGGTCGTTGAAAACTTGAAATTGATTTTATTATACTCGATTTAGCACACCAAAATCGAGTCTTACACTATTGAGATGTTAGTTTCATAAATAGTTTAAAAACGATGCTAACTAATGAAATTGTTTGAGGATTGGTATTAATTTGCAATTTTTTCCCTTGAACTGCAATTCCATGAGTTGAATTTGTCAATTTGGTTGACCACCAAAAATCTTCTATGTTAAAAACTTAAAACCTCATTGGCTTTAAGTAATTATACCATGCTTATACATAAGGTAATTGTTTTCCTGCTTGCATTTGTTTTTTAAAATCTCCAAATGAGAGAACTTTGCTGGTCCCTGCACTATCTAGAGTGAGGAGTCTTTAATAACGTTCTATGGTCTATGGGAGCCACAAGGTGGTCCTAGTCATTGAGTTGTACCCAAACTTTATGGAAATTATTTTTGTGTAGTGTTTAGTCGTGAGATATGATAAAAATACGAAGGACTTAGTTTGGATTCAAATTTATGATCATAACACTGGTTAAGATTAATCAGATTTATTGTCATATCACTTTGTAAGTTATTTATAATATAATTTTAGCATTTTCTTGGTTTTTTTTTTTTTTTTTTTTTTTTTTTTTTT